>NW_027649971.1:2500-7500 GCF_965287045.1 Carcharhinus amblyrhynchos
CTCTCTCTCTCTGTCCCTCTCTCTATCGTTCTCACTCTCTCTCTCCCTCTGTCTTTCTCTCTCTCTGTCTCTCTCTCTCTCTTTGACTCACTCTGCCTCTCTCTCTCTCTCTCTCAATCTCTGTCTCCCTCTTTATCTCTCTCTGTCTCTCACTCTCCGTCTCTCTCTCACTCTCTCTGCCTCTCTCTGTCTTACTGTCTCTCTCTGTCTGTGTCTCTCTCTCTTTCTCTCTCTCACTTTCTCTCTCTCTGTCGCTCTCTCTGTCTCTCTCTCTCTCACTCTGTCATTGTCTCTCTCTCTATCTCTGTCTCTCTCTCTGTCTCTCTGTCCCTCTCTCTGTCACTCTCCCTCTGTCTCTCACCCTCTCTGTCTGTCTGTCTCTCTCACTCCCTCTGTCTCTCTCTCTCTCACTCTGTCTCTGTCTCTGTCTCTCTCTCTCTCACTTTGTCTGTCTGTCTCTTTCTCTCTGTCTCTCACTCTCACACTCTCTCTGTCTCCCTATCTCTGACTCTGTCTCTCTCAGGCTCTCACTCTCTGTCTCTCTCTCACACTCTGTCTCTCTCACTCTGTCTCTCCCTCTCTCTCTCTCTCTCTCTCTCACTCTCTCTGCCTCTCTCTCTGTCTCTCTCTTTTTCTCTCCCTCTAACTCCCTCTCTCTCTGACTCCTGTCTCTCTCTGTTTCTCTCACTCTGTCACTCTCTCCCTGAATCTCTCTCTCTCTGTCTCTCTCTCACTCAGTCTCTCTCTCTCTCTGTCTCTCTCTCTGTCTGTCTCTCTCTCTCTCTTTCTGTTTTCCTCTCTGTCTCTCTCTCCCTCACTCTCTCTGTCGCTCTCTCTCTCTCACTCTGTCTCTCTCTCACTCAGTCTCTCTCTCTCACTCTGTCTCTCTCTATGTGTCTCTGTCTGTCTCTCTCTTTCCCTCCCCCTCAGTCTCTCGCTCTGTCTTTCACTCTCTCTCTCACTCTCTGTCTCTGACTCTTTCTCTATCTCGCTCTCTCTGTCTCTCACTCTGTATCTCTCTCACTCTGTCTGTCTGCCTGTCTCTCTCTCAGTCCCTCTCCCTCTCACTCACTCTGTCTCTCTGTCTCCCTCTCTCTGTCTCTCTCTCTCAATCTCTCCTCACTGTCTCTCGCTCTCTCTCACTGTCTCTGTCTCTCTCTTTCTCTGTCTCTCACTCTCTCTCACTCTCTCTCTGTCTCTCTCACTCTGCCCACTCCCTCTCTCTCTGTCTCACCCTATGTCCACTCTCTCTCCTGGTCTCTGTCTCTGTCTCTCTCTCTGTCTCTCTCTCTCTCCCTCCCTCCCTCTCTCTCTGTCTCTCCCTCTCTCTCTCCCCCTCTCTGAGTCTCTCACTCTCTGTCTCTGTCTCTCTGTCACTCTCTCTCTCCTTGTCTCTGTCTCTCTCTGTCACTTTCTCTCTCTCTATCTCTCTCTCACTCTGTCTTTCTCTCTCTCTGTCTCTTTCTCTCTTTCACTCACTCTGCCTGTCTCTCTCTCTCAATCTCTGCCTCCCTCTTTATCTCTCTCTCTGTCTCTCACTCTCACTCTCCGTCTCTCTCTCACTCTCTCTGCCTCTCTCTCTCTCTGTCTTACTGTCTCTCTCTCTCTCTGTCTCTCTCTCTCTCACTCTCTCTGTCTCTCTCTCACTCTCTCTGTCTCTGTCTCTCTCTCACTTTGTTTCTGTCTCTCTCTCTATCTCTGTCTGTCTCTCTCACTCTCTTTGATTCTCTGTCTCTCTCTCTGTCTCTCTCTCTCTGTCTCACCCTCTCTGTCTGTCTGTCTGTCTGTCTCTCTCCCTCTGTCTCTCTCTCTCTCTCTCTCACTCTGTCTCTGTCTCTCTCTCACTCTCTCTCTCACTCTCTGTCTCTGTCTTTCTGTCTCTCTCTGTCTCTCACTCTCTCTGTCCGTCTGTCTCTCTCACTCTCTCTGTCTCCCTATCTCTCACTCTGTCTCTCTCAGGCTCTCACTCTCTGTCTCTGTCTCTCTCTCTCTCCCTCACTCTCTCTCTTTCTCACTCTCTCTCTGTCTCCGTGTCTATCTCTCTCTGCCCTCTCTCTCTCTGCCTCTCTCTCTCACTCAGTCTCTCTCCCTCTCCCTCTGTCTGTCTCTCTCTCCCTGTCTCTCTCTCTCTCTATCTCTGTCTCTCTCTCTCTCTCTCTCTGCCTCTCACTCTCTCTGTCTGTCTGTCTCTCTCACTCTCTCTGTCTCTCTCTCTCTCACTCTGTCTCTGTCTCTCTCTGTGTCTCTCACTCTCTCCATCTCTCTCTCTCTCACTCTGTCTCTGTCTCTCTCTCTGCCTCTCTCTGTCTCTGTCCCACTCTCTATCGCTCTCACTCTCTCTCCCTCTCTCACTCTCTCTCTGTCTCTCTCACTCTCTGTCTCCCTCTCTTTCGCTCTGTCACTCTCTCTCACTCTCCGTCTCTCTCTCACACTCTCTGTCTCTCTCTCTCTCGCTCTGTCTCTGTCTCTTTATATCTCTGTCTCTCTCTCTCTCTGTCTCTCACCCTCTCTGTCTGTCTCTCTCACTCTCTCTGTCTCTCTCTCTCTCTCTCACTCTGTCTCTCTCTCTCTCTCACTCTCTCTGGCTCTCTCTCTCACACTCTCTCTGTCTCTCTCTCTCTCACTCTGTCTCTCTCACTCTCTCTCTCTGTCGATCTCTCTCTTCCTCTCTCTCTCTCTGTCACTCACTCTGTATCTCTCTCACTCTGTCACTCTCTCAGTCTCTTTCTCCCTCTCTCTCACCTAATCTCTCTCTCTCACTCTGTCTCGCTTTCTCTCTCCCTCTGTCTCTTTGACTCTCTCTCTCTGTCTGTCTCTCTCTCTCTCATCCTGTCTCTCTCTCTGTCTCTCACTCTGTTTCTCTCGCTCTGTCTCACTCTGTCTCTCTGTCTTTCTCTCTCTCTCAGTCTGTCTCTCTCCCTCCCCCACTCTGTCTCTGTCTCTCTCTCTTTGTCACTCTGTTTCTCTCTCTCTCTCACTCTTCTCTCTCTCTCTGCCTTTGTCACTCTCTCTCACTCTGTCACTCTCTCTCACTCTGTCACTCTCTCTCTGTCTCTCTCTCTCTCACTCTCTGTCTCTCTCTCTCTGTCTCTCACTCTGTCTCTCTCTCTCTGTCTCTCACTCTGCCTGTCTCTCCGTCTCTCTCTCTCTCCCACTCTGTCTCTCTCTCCCTCTGTCACACTCTCTCTCTCTCCCTCTGCTTCTCTGTCTGTCTCTCTCTTTCTCTCTCTCTCTCTCTCCCTCTCACTATCTCTGCCTCTCTGTCTCCCTCTTTCTCTCCCCCTCTGTCTCCCTCTCTCTCTGACTCTCTCTCTCTCTGTTTCTCTCTCTATCACTGTCTCTCCCTCTGTCTCTCTCTCTCTGTCTCACTCCCCCTCTGTCTCTCTCTCTCTCCCTCTGTTCTCTCCCCCGTTCTCTCTCTCGCTGACTCTCTTTCTCTCTGCCTCTCTATCTCTCCCTCACTCTCTCTGTCTCACTCTCTCTCTGTCCCTGTTTCTCTCTCTTTCTCTCTGTCGCTCTCTCTCAATCTCTCCTCCCTGTCTCTCGCTCTCTCACTGTCTCTGTCTCTCTCTTTCTCTGTCTCTCTCTCTCACTCTCTCTCTCACTCTCTGTCTGTATCTATGTCACTCTCTCTCCTTGTCTCTGTCTCTCTCTATCTATCTTTGTGTCTCTCTGCCTCTCTCTCTCTCACTCTGTCTCTCTCTCTCTCTCTCCCTCTGTCTCTCTGTCTCTGTCTCTCTGTCTCTTTGACTCACTCTGCCTCTCTCTCTCTGTCTCTCTCTCTCACTCTCCATCTCTCCCTCACTCTCTCTGTCTCTCTCTCTCTCTGTCTCTCTCTCTCACACTCTCACTGTCTCTATCTCTCTCTCTCATTCTGTCTCTCTCTCTCTATCTCTCTCTTCCTCTCTTGCTCTGTCTCTTAATCTCTCTCTCACTCTCTGACTCTATCTCTCTCTCTGTCACTCACTCTGTATCTCTCTCACTCTGTCTCTCTCTCTGTCTCTCTCTCTCAGTTTCTCTCTCTCTCTCAGTCTCTCTCTCTGTCTCTCTCTCTCTCTGTCTCTCTGTATCTCTCTGTCTGTCTGTCTCTCTCTCTCTGTCTCTCTCTCTCCCTCTGTCTCTCTCTCTCTGTCTCTCTCTCACCCTCTGTGTCTCTCGATGTCTCTCTCTCTCTCGACCTCTCTCTGTCTCTCTCTCTTCCTCTGTCTCCCTCTCCCACTCTGGCTCTCTCTCTCTCTGTAAATCTCTCACTCTCTCTATCTCTGTCTCTAACTCTCTCTCTCTCTCCCTCTGCCTCCCTCTCTCTCTGACTCTCTGTTTCTATCTGTCTCTCCCTTTCTGTCTCTCTCTCTCTCCCTCTGCTGTCTCTCTCGTTGTCTCTCTCCCTCACTCTGTCTCTCTCTCTCTGTCTCTCTCTCTCTCACTCTGTCTCTGTCTCTCTCTCTCTCTGTCTCACTCTCCCTTACTCTCTCTCTCTCTCACTGTCCCTCACTCTCTCCCTCTGTCACTCTCTCTATCTCTCGGTCTGTCTCTCTCTTTCTCCCCCTCTGTGTTTCGCTCTGTCTCTCACTCTCTCTCTCACTCTCTGTCTCTCACTCTCTCTCTCTGTCTCGCTTTCTCTGTCTCTCACTCTCTATCTCTCTCACTCTGTCTCTCTCTCTCTCAGTCTTTCTCTATCTCTCTCACTCTGTCTCTGTGTGGCTCTCTCTGTCTCTCTGTATCTCACTGCCTGTCTCTGTCTCTATCCCTCTCTCTCTCTCTCTATCTCTCTCCTCTCTGTCTCTCTCTCTCTCTCATTGTCTCTGTTCTTCTATATCTCTCTGTTTGTATCTCTCTGTGTCTCTCTCCCTCTGTCTCTCGCAATGTTGCTCTCTCTCTTCCTCTCTCTGTCTCTCTCTCTCCTTCTCTGTCTCTCTCTCTCTCCCTCTGTCTCTCTCAATGTCTCTCTCTCTCTCTTCCTATCTCTATCTCTTTCTGTCCTTCTCTGTCTCTCTCCCTGT
>NW_027649971.1:12500-269372 GCF_965287045.1 Carcharhinus amblyrhynchos
GTCTGTCTCTCCCACTGCCTCTCTGTCTGTCTCTCTCTTTCTCTCTCCCTCTGTCTCTCTCTCTCTCTCTCTCTCTCTCTGTGTCTCCCCCATCTCTCTCCCTCAGTTTCTCGCTGTCTCTGTCTCTGTCTCCCTGTCACTTTCTCTCTCTCCTTGTCTCCGTCTCCCTGTCACTCTCTCTCTCACCTTGTCTCTGTCTCTCTCTGTCTCTCCCTCTCTGTGTATCTCTCTGTCTGTCTGTCTGTCTCTCTCTCTCTCCCACTGCCTCTCTGTCTGTCTCTCTCTTTCTCTCTCCCTCTGTCTTCCTTTCTCTCTGTCTCACTGTCTCCCACTCTGACTCTCTCTCCCTCTGTCTCTCTCTCTGTCTCTCTCTCACTCTGTCTCTCTCTCACTCACTCTCTCTCTCACTCACTCTCTGTCTCTATCTCTCACTGCCTGTTCTCACTCTATGTCTCTCTCATTCTGTCTATCTGTCTCTCTCTCTCTCTCACTCACTGTCTCTCTCCCTCTGTCTCTCTCTCTCTGTCTCTGTCTCTCTCTCTCTGTCTCTCTCTCACTGTCTCTCTCTCTCTCACTGTCTCTCTCTCTGTCTCTCTCTCTCTCCCTCTCTCTCTCTCTCCCTGTAACACTGTTTCCCTCTCGCTTTCTCTCACTCTGTCTCTCCCTCTGTTAATCTCTCACTCTCCCTGTCTCTGTCTCTCTCTGTCTCTCAATCTCTCTATCTCCTCTCTCACTCTCTCTGTCTCTCTCCCTCTCTGTCTCTCTCTCCCTCACTGTCTCTGTCTCTTACTCTCTGTCTCTCTCTCCCTCACTGTCTCTGTCTCTCTGTATCTCTCTCTCTCCCTATTTATCTCTCTCTGCCTCTCTTTCTGTCTCTCCCTCTGTCTCTCTCTCTCTCTCACACACACACTCTCCCTGTCTCACTCTCTCTGTCTCTGTCTCTCTCTGTCTGTCTCTCTGTTTCTCACACTCTCTCTCTCTCACACTCTCTCTGTCTCTCTCTCTCTCTCTCTCACACTCTCTCTCTCACTCTGTCTCTCTCTCTCTGTGCCTCTCTCACTCATTCTGTCTCACTCTCTCTCTACCTCTCTGTCTCACTCTCTCTCTGCCTCACTCTCTTTCCGCCTCACTCGCTCTCTCTCACTGTCTGTCTCCCTCTCTCTCTCTTTCTCTGCCTCTCTCTCACTCCATGTCTCTCTCTCTCTCACTCTCTCTGTCTCTCACTCTCACTGTCTGTCTCTCAGTCGCACTCTCTCTTCTTGTCTCTGTCTCTCTCTCTGTGTCTCCCTCTGTCTCTGTCTGTCTGTCTCTCCCTCTATCTCTCTCTCTTTCTCCCTCTGCCTCACTGTCTCTCTGTCTGGCTCTCTCTTACTCTCTCCCTCTGTCTCTCTCTCTCATTCTGTCTTTCTCTTTGTCTCTCTCTGTCTGTCACTCTGTTTCTCTCTCTATCTCTCCCTCTGCCTCTGTCTCTCTCTCACACTCTCTCTCTGCCCCTCTCTCACTCTCTCTCTCACTTTCTCTCTCTCTCTCCCTCTGTCTCTCCCTGTCTCTCTCTGCCTCCCACTGCCTCTCTTTCTCTCTCTCTCTGTCTCTCTCACTCAGTCTCTCTCTCCCTGTCCCTCCCTCTCTCTGACACTCTCTCTCTCTCACTTTCTCTCTCTCTCTCTAATTCTCTCCCTTTCTCTCTCTGTCTCTCTCTCTCTCACACACACATACACTCTGTCTCTCTCTGTCTCCCATTCTGTCTCACTCTCTCTGTCCCTCTGTCTCTCTTTCTCTCTGTCACTCTCTCTCTGTCACTTTCTCTCTCACTTTCTCTCTCTCTCTCCCTCTGTCTTTCTCTCTCAGTGTCCCAGAATCTCAGAGTCTCAGAGTCCTTGCGCCTCAGATTCTCTGCGGCCCAGAGTCTCAGCGTCTCAGAGTCTCTGTGTCTCTGCATCTCCGAGCCTCCGCGCTCCGAATCCCTGCGTCTCAGAGACTCTGCGCATCAGAGTCTCTGCATCCCTGCGTCTCGGAATCACAGCGTCTCTGATTCTCAGCGTCGCTGCATCTCGGAGTCTCCGAGTTTCTGCTTCTCAGAGCCTCCGCGTCTCAGCGTTTCTGAGTCTCAGTGTCTCTGCATCTCAGAGCCACTGCATCTCAGAGTCTCAGAGTCTCTGCGTCTCAGCGTTTCTGCGTCTCAGCGTCCCTGCATCTCAGAGTCTCTGCGTCTCTACATCTCATGCTTTCTGGGTCTTTGAGTCTCTGCGCCTCAGAGTGTCTGCCTCTCTGCCTCTCTACGTCTCTGCGTCTCAGCATCTCTGCGTCTCAGCATCTCTGCGTCTCAGAGCCTCCGCGTCTCACCGTCTCTGATTCTCATTGTCGCTGCGTCTCGGAGTCTCCGAGTCTCTGCTTCTCACAGTCTCTGCATCTCAGTGTCTCAGAGTCTCTGCGTCTCAGTGTCTCTGCGTCTCAGAGTCTCAGTGTCTCAGAGTCTCTGCGTCTCTGCGTCTCAGTGTGTCTGCGTCTCAGAGTCTCAGAGTCTCTGCGTCTCAGTGTCTCTGCGTCTCAGTGTCTCTGCGTCTCAGAGTCTCAGAGTCTCTGCGTCTCAGTGTCTCTGCGTCTCAGTGTCTCTGCGTCTCAGAGTCTCTGCGCCTCAGTGTCTCTGAGTCTCAGCGTCTCTGCGTCTCAGCGTCTTTGCATCTCAGATTCTCTGCGTCTCTGCATCTCGGAGTCTCCGAGTCTCTGCTTCTCAGAGTCTCTGCGTCTCTGCATCTTAAAGTCTCTGCATCCCTGCTTCTCAGAGTCTCTGCGTCTCAGCGTCTCTGCTTCTCAGAGTCTCCGCGTCTCAGTGTCTCAGAGTCTCTGCGTCTCAGCGTCTCTGCTTCTCAGAGTCTCCGCGTCTCAGTGTCTCAGAGTCTCTCCGTCACAGCGTCTCTGCGTCTCAGCGTTTCTGCGTCTCAGAGTCTCTGCGTCTCTGCTTCTCAGACTCTCCTCGTCTCTGCGTCTCAGCGTCTCTGCGCCTCAGCGTCTCTGCGTCTCAACATCTCAGCGTCTCAGCGTCTTTACGTTTCAGTGTCTCTGCGTCTCAGAGTCTCTGCGTCTCAGAGTCTCTGCGTCCCTACGTCTCAGCGTCTTTGAGTCTCAGATTCTCTGCGTCTCTGCGTCTCGAAGTCTCTGAGTCTCTGCGCCTCAGAGTCTCTGCGTCTCAGAATCTCAAAGTCTCTGTGTCTCTGCGTTTCAGAGTCTCTGCGTCTCAGTGGGTCTGCATCTCAGAGTCTCTGTGTCTCAGAGTTTCTGCGTCTCAGCGCCTCAGCGTCTCAGCGCCTCTGCGTCTCTGCATCTCTGCGTCTCTGCATCTCTGCGTCTCTGCTTCTCAGAGTCTCTGCATCTCTGCGTCTCAGAGTCTCTGCCTCTCTGTGTCTCAGAGTCTCTGCGTCTCTGCATCTCTGCATCTCTGCGTCCCTCTGAGTCTCTGCGTCTCAGAGGCTCTGCGTCTCTGCGTGTCTGCCTCTCTACCTCTCTGCATCTCTGTGTCCCAGAGTCTCTGCACCTCCGCATCTCTACGGCTCTGCGTCTCAGAGTCTCTGCGCCTCAGAGTCTCTGCGTCTGAGAATCTCAAAGTCTCTGTGTCTCTGCGTCTCAGAGTCTCTGCGTCTCAGCCTCTCTGCGTCTCAGAGTCTCTGCATCTCTGCGTCTCTGGGTCTCTGCGTCTCCAAGTCTTTGTGTCTCTGCTTCTCAGAGTGTCTATGTCTCAGAGACTCTGTGTCGATGCCTCTCTGCATCTCTGCGTCTCAGAGTCAGAGACGCAGAGACGCAGACACACAGAGACGCAGAGACTCTGAGACGCAGAGATTCTGAGACGCAGAGACTCTGAGACGCAGAGACTCTGAGACGCAGAGACTCTGAGACGCAGAGACACTGAGACGCAGAGACTCTGAGACGCAGAGATACTGAGACGCAGACACACTGAGACGCAGAGACTCTGAGGCACAGAGACTCTGAGACTCAGAGACTCTGAGATGCAGAGACTCTGAGACGCAGAGACGCAGAGACTCTGAGACGCAGAGATGCAGGCACTCTGAGACGCAGAGATGCAGAGACTCTGAGACGCAGAGATGCAGAGACTCTGAGACGCAGAGATGCAGGCACTCTGAGACGCAGAGATGCAGAGACTCTGAGACGCAGAGACTCTGAGACGCAGAGACTCTGAGATGCAGAGACTCTGAGACGCAGAGACGCAGAGACGCAGAGACTCTGAGACGCAGAGACTCTGAGACGCAGAGACTCTGAGACGCAGAGACTCTGAGACGCAGAGACTCTGAGACGCAAAGACTCTGAGACGCAGAGACACTGAGACGCAGAGACTCTGAGGCACAGAGACTCTGAGACGCCAAGACTCTGAGACGCAGAGACACTGAGACGCAGAGACTCTGAGGCACAGAGACTCTGAGACGCAGAGACACTGAGACGCAGACACACTGAGACGCAGAGACTCTGAGGCACAGAGACTCTGAGACGCAGAGACACTGAGACGCAGACACACTGAGACGCAGAGACTCTGAGGCACAGAGACTCTGAGACGCAGAGACTCTGAGATGCAGAGACGCAGAGACGCAGAGATTCTGAGACACAGAGATGAAGAGAGGTAGAGAGGCATCGATACAGAGACTCTGAGACGTAGACACTCAGACGCAGAGACACAGAGACTTGGAGACGCAGAGACTCAGAGACCAGGGACACTGAGACGCAGAGTCGCAGAGACGCAGAGAGGCAGAGGGGCAGAGACTCTGAGACGCTGAGACACAGAGACTCAGAGATGCAGAGACTCTGAGACATAGAGATGCTGAGAGTCTGAGGCGCAGAGATGCAGAGAGGCAGTGAGGCAGACACGCAGAGACGCAGAGACCCTGAGTGTCTGAGACACTGAGACGCAGAGACGGATTGGCTCTGAGACGTAGAGACACTGAGACGCAGTGACGCAGAGACGCAGAGAATCTGAGACGCAGAGATTCAGAGATGCAGAGAGGCAGAGACTCCGAGACGAGGCGACACAGAGACTCTGAGATGCAGAGACACACAGACACAGAGAGACAGAGACGCAGAGACTCTGAGACGCAGAGACTCTGAGATGCAGAGACGCAGAGACTCTGAGACGCAGAGTCGCCGAGACGCACAGACACAGAGAGGCAGAGAGGCAGAGACGCAGAGACTGAGATGCAGAGACTCTTTGACGCTGTGATGCTGAGACGCAGGGTCTCTGATACACAGAGACTCTGAAATGCAGAGACTCTGAGACGCAGAGACTCTGAGATGCAGAGACTCTAGTCGCAGACACACTGAGACGCAGAGACTCTGAGACGCAGAGACTTTGAGACTCTGAGATGCAGAGACTCTGAGACACAGAGCCGTAGAGATGCGGAGGTACAGAGACTCTAGGACACAGAAATGCAGATATATAGAGAGGCAGAGTGGCATAGACACAGAGACTCTGAGACATAAACACTCTCAGACACAGAGACACTGAGACGCAGAGACTCTGAGACGCAGCGACACTGAGACGCGGAGATGAAGAAACGAAGAGATGAATGGACTCTGAGATGCAGAGACGCAGTGACGCAGAGACTCAGAGACCAGAGAAGCTGAGACACAGAGATGCAGAGACTCTGAGTCGCAGAGTCGCCGAGGCACAGAGACACAGAGAGGCAGAGACGCTGAGAGTCTGAGACGCAGAGATGCAGAGACGTAGAGGTGGAGAGTCACAGAGAGGCAGAGACGCAGGGACTCTGAGACGCAGAGACCCAGAGATGCAGAGACACAGAGACTGAGACACAGAGACGCTGAGAGTCTGAGGCACAGTGATGCAGAGGGGCAGAGACGCAGCGACTCTGAGACACGGAGACTCTGAGATGCAGTGACGCAGCGACGCTGAGACGCGGAGACGAAGAAACGCAGAGACGCATAGACTCTGAGATGCAGAGACGCAGAGACTCAGAGACCAGAGAAACTGAGACACAGAGACGCAGATATTCAGAGTCTCTGCATCTCTGCGTCTCTGGGTCTCAGAGTCTCTGGGTCTCAGTGTCTCAGCGTCTCAGCGTCTCAGAGTCTCTGCGTCTCTGCGTGTCTGCATCTCAGTGTCTCTGCGATCTGCGTCTCTGGGTTGCAGCGTCTCAGTGTCTCGGCGTCTCAGTGCCTCTGCGTCTCTGCATCTCTGGGTCTCAGTGTCTCTGCGCCTCCGGGTCTCTGCGTCTCTGCATCTCAGGGTCTCTGCGTCTCAGTGTCTCTGCGTTTCTGGTTCTCAGTGTCTCTGCATCTCTGGGTCTCGGCATCTCAGTGTCTCTGCGTCTCTGGGTCTCAGTGTCTCTGCGTCTCTGCAACTCTGGGTCTCAGTGTGTCTGCGTCTCTGGGTCTCAGTGTCTCTGCGTCGCAGGGTCTCTGCATCTCAGTGTCTCTGCGTCTCAGTGTCCCTGCGTCTCTGTGTCTCAGCGTCTCAGGGTCTCTGCGTCTCTGCATCTCAGCGTCTCTGTGTCTCTGCGTCTCTGCGTCTCAGAGTCTCTGCGTCTCTTCTTCTCAGACTCTCTGCCTCTCAGTGTCTCTGCGTCTCAATGTCCCTGCGTCTCTGCGTCTCAGTGTCTCTGTGTCTCTGCCTCTCTGCATCTCAGGGTCTCTGCGTCTCTGGGTCTCAACGTCTCTGCGCCCTGGGTCTCAGCGTCTCTGCGTCTCAGTGTCTCTGCGTCTCTGGGTCTCAGCGTCTATGCGTCTCAGAGTCTCTGCGTCTCAGAGTCTCTGGGTCTCTGTTTCTCTGCGTCTCTGGTTCTCTGGGTTCAGCGTCTCTGCGTCTTAGAGTCTCTGGGTCTCAGTGTCTCTGCGTCTCTGGGTCTCAGTGTCTCTGCGTCTCCGCGTTGCTGGGTCTCAGCGTCTCCGCGTCTCAGGGTCTCAGCGTCTCTGGGTCTCAGTGTCTCTGCGTCTCAGGATCATTGCGTCTCTGCGTCTCTGCGTCTCTGAGTCTCTGCCCCTATGCGTCTCCCGTTCTCAGTGTCTCTGCGTCTCTGAGTCTCTGCGTCTCAGGGTCTCTGCGTTTCTGCATCTCTGCGTCTCTGGGTCACAGTGTCTCTGCGTCTCAGGGTCTCTGTGTCTCTGCGTCTCAGTGTCTCAGAGTCTCTGTGTCTCAGAGTCTCTGCGTCTCTACGTCTCACTGTCTCAGTGTCTCTGTGTCTCTGCATCTCTATGTCTCTGCGTCTCAGGGTCTCTGCGTCTCAGTGTCGCTGTGCCTCTGCGTCTCTGTTTCTCAGTGTCTCTGCGTCTCAGGGTCTCTGCGTCTCCACGTCTCTGCGTCTCTGCGTCCCTGGGTCACAGTGTCTCTGCATCTCAGTGTCTGTGCGTCTCCGCGCCTCTGCATCTCTGGGTCTCTGCGCCTCCGCGTCTCAGCGTTTCTGCGTGTCTGGTTGTCAGTGTCTCTGCGTCTCAGAGTCTCTGCGTCTTTGCGTCTCTGGGTCTCAGTTTCTCTGCGTCTCAGGGTCTCTGCGTCTCTGCGTCTCCGCGTCCCTGCGTCTCTACGGCTCTGGGTCTCAGTTTCTCTGCGTCTCTGTGTCTCTGCGTCTCACTGTCTCAGTGTCTCTGTGTCTCTGCGTCTCTGTGTCTCTGCGTCTCAGGGCCTCTGCGTCTCACTGTCTCAGTGTCTCTGCGTCTCAGGGTCTCTGTGTCTCTGCGTCTCACTTTCTCAGTGTCTCTGTGTCTCTGCGTCTCTGTGTCTCTGCGTCTCAGGGCCTCTGCGTCTCAGTGTCGCTGTGTCTCTGCGTCTCTGGTTCTCAGTGTCTCTGTGTCTCTGCGTCTCAGTGTCTCTGCATCACTGCGTCTCTGGGTCTCAGTGTCTGCGTCTCTGCGTATCTGCGACTCAGTGTCGCTGGGTCTCTGTGTCTTAGGGTCTCAGTGTCTCTGTGTCTCTGGTTCTCTGTGTCTCTGGGTTGCAGCGTCTCAGAGTCTCTACATCTCAGTGTTTCTGCGTCTTGCGTCTCTGCGTCTCTGGTTCTCAGTGTCTCTGCATCTCTGGGTCTCAGTGTCTCTGCGTCTCTGCATATCTGCGTCTCAGTGTTTCTGCATTTCTGCGTCTCTTGTTCTCCGGGTTTCTGTGTCCGTGCATCTCTGGGTCTCAGTGTCTCTGCGTCTCTGTGTATCTGCGTCTCTGTGTCTCAGCGTCTCTGCGTCTCAGTGTCTCTGCGTCTCAGTGTCTCTGCGTCTCTGCGTCTCTGTGTCTCTGGGTCTCAGTGTCTCAGTGTCTCTGCGTCTCAGTGTCTCTGGGTCTCAGTGTCTCTGCATCTCTGTGTCTCTTGTTCTCAGTGTCTCTGCGTCTCAGAGTCTCAGAGTCTCAGTGTCTCTGCGTCTCAGTGTCTCTGCGTCGTAGGGTCTCTGTGTCTCCGTGTCTCAGAGTCTCTGCATCTCAGGGTCTCGGCGTCTCTGCGTCTCAGCGTCTCTGTGTCTCAGTGTCTCTGCGTCGCAGGGTCTCTGGGTCTCAGTGTCTCTGCATCTCTGCGTCTCTTGTTCTCAGTGTCTCTGTGTATCTGCGTCTCAGCGTCTCAGGGTCTCAGTGTCTCAGTGTCTCTGCGTCTCAGTGTCTCTGCATCTCTGCGTCTCTTGTTCTCAGTGTCTGTGCGTCTCTGCATCTCTGGGTCTCAGTGTCTCTGCGTCTCTGGGTCTCAGTGTCTCTGGGTCTCAGTGTCTCTGCGTCTCTGGGTCTCAGTGTCTCTGCATCTCAGTGTCTCTGTGTCTCTGCGTCTCTGCAGCTCAGGGTCACAATGTCTCTGCGTCTCAGAGTCTCTGTGTCTCAGTGTCTCTGCGTCTCAGTGTCTCTGTGTCTCAGTGTCTCTGCGTCGCAGGGTCTCTGCGTCTCCGCGTCTCAGAGTCTCTGCATCTCAGCGTCTCTGCATCTCTGGTTCTCAGTGTCCCTGCGTCTCAGTATCTCTGCGCCTCTGGGTCTCAGTGTCCCTGCGTCTCAGGGTCTCTACGCCTTTGCGTCTCAGAGTCTCTGAGTCTCTGTGTCTCTGCACCTCAGTGTATCTGCATCTCAGTGTCTCTACGCCTCTGCGTCTCAGAGTCTCTGAGGCTCTGGGTCTCAGTGTCTCAGTGTCTCTGCGTCTCAGAGTCTCTGCGTCTCTGCGTCTCAGAGTCTCTGCGCCTCTGGGTCTCAGTGTCCCTGCGTCTCAGGGTCTCTACGCCTTTGCGTCTCAGAGTCTCTGAGTCTCTGTGTCTCTGCATCTCAGTGTCTCTGCATCTCAGTGTCTCTACGCCTCTGCGTCTCAGAGTCTCTGAGGCTCTGGGTCTCAGTGTCTCAGTGTCTCTGCGTCTCAGAATCTCTGCGTCTCTGCGTCTCAGAGTCTCTGCGCCTCTGGGTCTCAGTGTCCCTGCGTCTCAGTGTCTCTGCGTCTCAGGGTCTTTACATCTCAGTGTCTCTGCATCTCAGTGTCTCTGCATCTCTGAGTCTCTGGGTTGCAGCGTCTCAGAGTCTCTGCGTCTCAGTGTCTCTGCATCACTGCATCTCTCGGTCTCAGTGTCACTGCGTCTCTGTGTCTCAGTGTCTCTGCGTCTCTGCGTATCTGCGAAAATGTGTCTCTGCGTCTCTGCGTCTCAGTGTCTCAGTGTCTCTGCGTCCCTGCGTCTCAGAGTTTCTGTGTCTCAGAGTCTCTGCGTCTCAGAGTCTCTGTGTCTCAGAGTCTCTGCGTCTCAGTGTCTCTGCTCCTCTGCGTCTCAGAATCTCTGCATCTCAGTGTCTCTTGGTCTCATTGTCTCTGCGTCTCAGAGTCTCAGAGTCTCTGGGTCTCTGTGTCTCTGTGTCTCTGCGTCTCAGTGTCTCTGCGCCTCAGTGTCTGTGCGTCTCGGTGCCTCTGCATCTCTGGGTCTCTCTGTCTCTGCGTCTCAGGGTCTCTGCGTCTCTGCATCTCTGCGTCTCTGCTTCTCAGCATCTCTGTGTCTCATAGTCTCTGTGCCTCTGCGTCTCACTGTCGCAGTGTCTCTGCGTCTCTGTGTCTCAGCCTGTCTGCGTCTCAGTGTCTCTGCGTCTCAGGGTCTCTGTGTCTCTGCGTCTCAGGGTCTCTGTGCCTCTGCGTCTCACTGTCGCAGTGTCTCGGTGTCTCACTGTCGCAGTGTCTCTGTGTCTCTGCGTCTCAGCTTGTCTGCGTCTCTGCGTCTCTGGTTCTCAGTGTCTCTGCGTCTCTGCGTCTCAGTGTCTGTGCCTCTCTGCGTCTCCACGTCTCTGCGTCTCTGCGTCCCTGGGTCTCAGTGTCTCTGCATCTCAGTGTCTGTGCGTCTCTGCGCCTCTGCATCTCTGGGTCTTTGGGTCTCTGTTTCTCTGCGTCTCAGGGTCACTGCATCTCCGCTTCTCAGCGTTTCTGCGTGTCTGGTTCTCAGTGTCTCTGCGTCTCAGTGTCTCTGCGTCACTACGGCTCTGCGTCTCTGGGTCTCAGTGTCTCAGTGTCTCTGCATCTCAGTGTCTCTGGGTCTCAGTGTCTCTGCATCTCTGCGTCTATTGTTCTCAGTGTCTCTGCGTCTCTGCGTCTCAGAGTCTCAGAGTCTCTGCGTCTCTGGGTCTCAGTGTCTCTGAGTCTCTGTGTCTCTGCATCTCAGTGTCTCTGCATCTCAGTGTCTCTACGCCTCTGCGTCTCAGAGTCTCTGAGGCTCTGGGTCTCAGTGTCTCAGTGTCTCTGCGTCTCAGAGTCCCTGCGTCTCAGAGTCTCTGCGCCTCTGGGTCTCAGTGTCCCTGCGTCTCAGTGTCTCTGCGTCTCAGGGTCTTTGCGTCTCTGTGTCTCTGCATCTCAGTGTCTCTGCATCTCTGAGTCTCTGGGTTGCAGCGTCTCAGAGTCTCTGCGTCTCAGTGTCTCTGCATCACTGCATCTCTCGGTCTCAGTGTCACTGCGTCTCTGCGTATCTGCGAAAATGTGTCTCTGCGTCTCTGCGTCTCAGTGTCTCAGTGTCTCTGCGTCCCTGCGTCTCAGAGTTTCTGTGTCTCAGAGTCTCTGCGTCTCAGAGTCTCTGTGTCTCAGAGTCTCTGCGTCTCAGTGTCTCTGCTTCTCTGCGTCTCAGAATCTCTGCGTCTCAGTGTCTCTGGGTCTCAGCGTCTCGGCGTCTCAGAGTCTCTGCATCTCAGTGTCTCTTGGTCTCATTGTCTCTCCGTCTCAGAGTCTCAGAGTCTCTGGGTCTCTGTGTCTCTATGTCCCTGTGTCGCTGCGTCTCAGTGTCTCTGCATCTCAGTGTCTCTGCGTCTCTGGCTCTCAGCATCTCTTGGTCTCAGTGTCTGTGTATCTCTGGGTCTCATTGTCTTTGCGTGTCAGTGTCTCTGCGTCTCTGCGTCTCTGGGTCACAGCGTCTCAGCGTATCAGCATCTCTGCCTCTCTGTGTCTCTGCGTCTCTGCATCTCTGCATCTCTGTGACTCAGTGTCTCTGCGTATCTGCGTCTCAGTGTCTCAGGGTCTCAGTGTCTCTGCGTCTCAGTGTCTCTGCATCTCTGTGACTCAGTGTCTCTGCGTATCTGCGTCTCAGTGTCTCAGGGTCTCAGTGTCTCTGCGTCTCAGTGTCTCTGCATCTCTGCGTCTCTTGTTCTCAGTGTCTGTGCGTCTCTGCATCTCTGGGTCTAAGTGTCTCTGCGTCTCTGGGTCTCAGTGTCTCTGCGTCTCAGTGTCTCTGTGTCTCTGCGTCTCTGCAGCTCAGGGTCACAATGTTTCTGTGTCTCAGTGTCTCTGTGTCTCAGTGTCTCTGCGTCGCAGGGTCTCGGCGTCTCCGCGTCTCAGAGTCTCTGCATCTCAGCGTCTCTGCATCTCTGGTTCTCAGTGTCCCTACGTCTCAGTATCTCTGCGCCTCTGGGTCTCAGTGTCCCTGCGTCTCAGGGTCTCTACGCCTCTGCGTCTCAGTGTCTCTGAGTCTCTGTGTCTCTGCATCTCAGTGTCTCTGCATCTCAGTGTCTCTACGCGTCTGCGTCTCAGAGTCTCTGAGGCTCTGGGTCTCAGTGTCTCACTGTCTCTGCGTCTCAGAGTCTCTGCGTCTCAGAGTCTCTGCGCCTCTGGGTCTCAGTGTCCCTGCGTCTCAGTGTCTCTGCGTCTCAGGGTCTTTGCGTCTCAGTGTCTCTGCATCTCTGAGTTTCTGGGTTGCAGCGTCTCAGAGTCTCTGCGTCTCAGTGTCTCTGCATCACTGCATCTCTCGGTCTCAGTGTCACTGCGTCTCTGTGTCTCAGTGTCTCTGCGAAAATGTGTCTCTGCGTCTCAGTGTCTCAGTGTCTCTGCGTCCCTGCGTCTCAGAGTCTCTGCGTCTCAGTGCCTCTGCTTCTCTGCGTCTCAGAGTCTCTGCGTCTCAGTGTCTCTGTGTCTCAGCGTCTCTGCGTCTCAGAGTGTCTGCGTCTCAGTGTCTCTTGGTCTCAATGTCGCTGCGTCTCAGAGTCTCAGAGTCTCTGGGTCTTTGCGTCTCTGTGTCTCTGCGTCTCAGAGTCTGTGCGTTTCTGTGTCTCTGCGTCTCTGGGTCTCAGCATCTCTTGGTCTCAGTGTCTGTGTATCTCTGGGTCTCATTGTCTTTGCGTGTCAGTGTCTCTGCGTCTCTGCGTCTCTGGGTCACAGCGTCTCAGCGTATCAGCATCTCTGCCTCTCTGTGTCTCTGCGTCTCTGTGTCTCTGCATCTCTGTGACTCAGTGTCTCTGCGTCTCTGCGTATCTGCGTCTCAGTGTCTCAGGGTCTCAGTGTCTCTGCGTCTCAGTGTCTCTGCATCTCTGCGTCTCTTGTTCTCAGTGTCTGTGCGTCTCTGCATCTCTGGGTCTCAGTGTCTCTGCGTCTCTGGGTCTCAGTGTCTCTGCGTCTCAGTGTCTCTGTGTCTCTGCGTCTCTGCAGCTCAGGGTCACAATGTCTCTGCGTCTCAGAGTCTCTGTGTCTCAGTGTCTCTGCGTCTCAGTGTCTCTGCGTCGCAGGGTCTCTGCGTCTCCGCGTCTCAGAGTCTCTGCATCTCAGGGTCTCTGCGTCTCTGCGTCTCAGCGTCTCTGTGTCTCAGTGTCTCTGCGTCGCAGGGTCTCTGCGTCTCCGCGTCTCAGACTCTCTGCATCTCAGCGTCTCTGCATCTCTGGTTCTCAGTGTCCCTGCATCTCAGTATCTCTGCGCCTCTGGGTCTCAGTGTCCCTGCGTCTCAGGGTCTCTACGCCTCTGCGTCTCAGAGTCTCTGAGTCTCTGTGTCTCTGCGTCTCAGTGTCTCTGCATCTCAGTGTCTCTACGCCTTTGCGTCTCAGAGTCTCTGAGGCTCTGGGTCTCAGTGTCTCAGTGTCTCTGCGTCTCAGAGTCTCTGCGTCTCAGAGTCTCTGCGTCTCTGGGTCTCAGTGTCCCTGCGTCTCAGTGTCTCTGCGTCTCAGGGTCTTTGCGTCTCAGTGTCTCTGCATCTCAGTGTCTCTGCATCTCTGAGTCTCTGGGTTGCAGCGTCTCAGAGTCTCTGCGTCTCAGTGTCTCTGCATCACTGCATCTCTCGGTCTCAGTGTCACTGCGTCTCTGTGTCTCTGTGTCTCAGTGTCTCTGCGTCTCTGCGTATCTGCGAAAATGTGTCTCTGCGTCTCTGCGTCTCAGTGTCTCAGTGTCTCTGCGTCCCTGCGTCTCAGAGTCTCTGTGTCTCAGAGTCTCTGCGTCTCAGTGTCTCTGCTTCTCTGCGTCTCAGAGTCTCTGCGTCTCAGTGTCTCTGGGTCTCAGCGTCTCTGCGTCTCAGAGTCTCTGCGTCTCAGTGTCTCTTGGTCTCATTGTCTCTGCGTCTCAGAGTCTCTGGGTCTCTGGGTCTCTGTGTCTCTGCGTCTCAGAGGCTCTGCGTCTCAGAGTCTCTGCGTCTCAGTGTCTCTGCATCTCAGTGTCTCTGCGTCTCTGGGTCTCAGCATCTCTGGGTCTCAGTGTCTGTGTATCTCTGGGTCTCATTGTCTTTGCGTGTCAGTGTCTCTGCGTCTCTGCGTCTCTGGGTCACAGCGTCTCAGCGTATCAGCGTCTCTGCCTCTCTGTGTCTCTGCGTCTCTGCATCTCTGTGACACAGTGTCTCTTCGTCTCTGCGTTTCCGAGTCTCTGCGTCTCTGTGACTCTGCGTCTCAGAGTCTCTGCATCTCTGCGTCTCAGCTTCTCTGCGTCTCTGGTTCTCAGTGCCTCTACATCTCAGAGTCTCTGGGTCTCTGCAGCTCAGGGTCTCAGCGTCTCAGGGTCTCTGCTTCTCAGGGTCTCTACGCCTCTGCATCTCAGAGTCTCTGCATCTCAGAGTCTCTGTGTCTCAGAGTCTCTGGGTCTCAGTGACTCTGTGTCTCTACGTCTCTTTTTTTCATTTTCTCTGCGTCACTGGGTCTCTGCCTCACTGCGTCTCCGCGTCTCTGCGTCTCAGAGTATCTGCGTCTCAGGGTTTTTGCGTCTCAGGGTTTCTGTGTCTCTGCTTCTCAGCGTCTCTGCGTCTCAGAGGCTCTGCGTCTCAGAGTCCCTGCGTCTCTGCGTCTCTGGGTCTCAGTCCCTCTGCGTCTCTGAGTCTCTGAGTCTCTGCGTCTCAAGGTCATTGCGTCTCTGCATCTCTGCGCCACAGCGTCTCTGAGTCTCTGAGTCTCTGAGTCTCTGCGTCTATGCGTCTCCCGGTCTCAGTGTCTCTGCGTCTCAGTGTCTCTGCATCTCGGCGACTCTGGGACTCAGTGTCTCTGCGTCTCAGGGTCTCTGTGTCTCTGCGTCTCAGAGTCTCTGCGTCTCACTGTCGCAGTGTCTCTGCGTCTCTGGGTCTCGGTGTCTCTGGGTCTCAGTGTCCCCGCTTATTAGGGTCTCTGTGTCTCTGCGTCTCAGAGTCTCTGTGTCTCAGAGTCTCTGTGTCTCACTGTCTCAGTGTCTCTGCGTCTCTGGGTCTCTGTGTCTCTGCGTGTCTGCGTCTCAGTGTCTCTGCGTCTCAGTGTCTCTGCGTCTCAGGGTCTCTGTGTCTCTGCGTCTCAGAGTCTCTGCGTCTCAGAGACTCTGCGTCTCTGAGTGACTGCGTCTCTGGGTCTCTGCATCTCTGCGTCTCTGTGTCTCTGGGTCTCAGTGTCTCTGCTTATTAGGGTCTCTGTGTCTCTGCGTCTCAGAGTCTCTGTGTCTCACTGTTTCAGTGTCTCTGCGTCTCTGGGTCTCTGCGTCTCTGCGTCTCTGCGTCTCAGTGTCTCTTCGTTTCTGGGTCCCAGGGTCTCTGCGCCTCAGCGTCTCTGCGTCTCAGTGTCTTTGCGTCTCAGTGTCTCTGCGTCTCTGAGCCTCTGCGTCTCAGGGTCTCTGCTTCTCTGCGTCTCAAAGTCTGTGCGTCTCAGTGTCTCTGCATCTCTGTGTCCCAGTGTCTCTTCGTCTCTGCATCTCAGAGACTCTGGGTCTCAGTGTCTCTGCGTCTCAGAGTCTCTGCGTCTCAGAGTCTCTGCAACTCCGTGTCTCAGCGTCTCTGCGTCTCAGTGTCTCAGGGTCTGCGTCTCTGTGTCGCTGCATCTCTGGGTCTCAGTGTCTCTGCGTCTCAGGGTCTCTGCGTCTCTGCGTCTCTGGGTCTCTAGGTCTCAGCGTCTCTGCGTCTCTGCGTCTCAGAGTCTCTGCAACTCAGAGTCTCTGTGTCTCAGAGTCTCAGTATCTCTGCGTCTCTGCATCTCAGAGTCTCTGCATCTCGGAGTGTCTGCCTCTCAGAAACTCTGCGTCTCAGCGTCTCTGGGTCTCAGAGTCTCTGCGTCTCAGTGTCTCTGCCTCTCAGTTTCTCTGCGTCTCTGCGTCTCAGTTTCTCTGCGTCTCAGGGTCTCAGTGTCTCCGGGTCTCAGAGTCTCTGCGTCTCAGTGTCTCTGTATCTCGGGTTTCTGCGTCTCTGGGTCTCAGCGTCTCTGCGTCTCAGAGTCTCTGCATCTCCGTGTCTCTGCGTCTCAGTGTCTCTGCGTCTCTGCATCTCAGTGTCTCAGTGTCTCTGCATCTCTGTGTCTCAGCATCTCTGGGTTGCGGTGTCTCAGAGTCTCTGCGTCTCTGGGTCTCTGGGTCTCTGTGTCTCTGCGTCTCAGTGTCTCTGCGCCTCTGTGTCTCTTCGTTTCTGGGTCCCAGGGTCTCTGCGCCTCAGCGACTCTGCATCTCAGTGTCTTTGCGTCCCAGTGTCTCTGCGTCTCTGCGTCTCTGAGCCTGTGCGTCTCTGGGTCTCAGGGACTCTGCGTCTCAGGTTCTCTGCGTCTCTGCGTCCCTGCGTCTCTGGGTTGCGGTGTCTCAGAGTCTCTGCGTCTCAGTGTCTCTGCGTCTTGCGTCTCTGCGTCTCAGTGTCTCAGAGTCTCTGCGTCTCTGCGTCTCTGGTTCTCAGTGTCTCTGCGTCTCAGAGTCTCTGCGTCTCAGTATCTCTGTATCTCGGGTTTCTGCATCTCCGTGTCTCTGCGTCTCAGTGTCTCTGCGTCTCTGCATCTCAGTGTCTCAGTGTCTCTGCGTCTCTGTGTCTCAGCATCTCTGGGTCTCAGTGTCTCTGTGTCTCGGGTTTCTGCATCTCTGGGTCTCTGTGTCTCTGCGTCCCAATGTCTCTGCGTCTCTGCGCCTCTGAGTCTCTGCGTCTCTGGGTCTCAGTGTCACAGCGTCTCAGAGTCTCTGCGTCTCTGCGTCTCAGAGTCTTTGCGTCTCAGTGTCACTGCGTTTCTGCATCTCAGAGTCTCAGAGTCTCTGCGTCTCTGCGTCTCTGCATCTCAGGGTCTCTGCGTTTCGGGTTTCTACGTCTCAGGGTCTCTGCGCCTCTGCGTCTCAGACTCTCTACATCTCAGTGTCTCTGCGTCTCTGCATCTCTGAGCCTCTGCATCACTGGGTCTCAGGGTCTCTGCGCCTCAGGTTCTCTGCGTCTCTGCGTCCCTGCGTTCTCCGTCTCAGGGTCTCTGCATCTCTGCGTCTCTGTCTCTCTGCGTCTCAGTGTCTCAGGTTCTATGCGTCTCTGCATCTCTGGGTCTCAGTGTCTTTGCGTCTCTGGTTCTCAGTGTCTCTGCATCTCAGAGTCTCTGTATCTCAGTGTCTCTGAAGCTCAGGGTCTCAGCTTCTCAGGGTCTCTGCGTCTCAGAGTCTCTCCGCCTCTGCATCTCAGAGTCTCTGAGTCTCTGCATCTCTGAGTCTCAGAGTCTCTGCGTCTCAGGGTCTCTGCGTCTCTGGGTCTCTGCGTCTCGGTGTCTCGGGTTTCTGCTTCTCTGCGTCTCAGCGTCTCAGGCTCTCTGCGTCTCTGCCTCTCAGGTTCTCAGCGTCTCTGCGTCCCTGAGTTCTGCGTCTCAGGGTCTCTGTTTCTCTGCGTCTCAGAGTCTCTGCGTCCCAGAGTCTCTGTGCCTCAGAGTCTCTGGGTCTCAGTGTCTCTGCGTCTCTGCGTCTCAGAGTCTCTGCGTCTCAATGTCTCTGGGTCTCATGGTCTCTGCATCTCAGAGTCTCTGGGTCTCAGTGTCTCTGTGTCTCTGCGTCTCAGTGTCTCTGCGTCTCTGGGTCTCAGCATCTCTGGGTCTCAGTTTCTCTTCGTCTCTGCATCTCAGAGATCTGCGTCTCAGAGTCTCTGCATCTCAGCGCCTCAGCATGTCTGCATCTCTGGGTCTCAGTGTCTTTGCGTGTCAGTGTCTCTGCGTCTCTGGGTCCCAGGGTCTCTGCGTCTCTGCGTCTCAGGTTCTCTGCGTCTCTGCGTCCAGCGTCTCAGGGTCTCTGCTTCTCTGCGTCTCAGTGTCTCTGCATCACAGTGTCTCTGCGTCTCTGGGTCACAGCGTCTCAGCGTATCAGAGTCTCTGCCTCTCTGTGTCTCTGCGTCTCTGCATCTCTGTGTCTCTGCGTCTCAGTGTCTCTGAGTCTCAGAGTCTCTGCTTCTCAGAGTCTCTGCATCTCTGCGTCTCAGCGTCTCTGAGTCTCAGTGTCTCAGAGTCTCTACGTCTCTGCATCTCTGGGTCTCAGTGTCTCTGCGTCTCTGGTTCTCAGTGTCTCTGCATCTCAGAGCCTCTGGGTCTCAGTGTCTCTGCAGCTCAGGGTCTCAGCTTCTCAGGGTCTCTGCGTCTCAGAGTCTCTCCGCCTCTGCATCTCAGAGTCTCTGAATCTCTGTGTCTCTGGGTCTCAGTTGTTATGCGTCTCTGCGTCTCAGAGTGTCTGGGCCTCAGTGTCTCAGTGTCTCTGCGTCTCAGAGTCTCTGCGTCTCTGGGTCTCAGTGTCTTTGTGTCTCAGTGTCTCTTTGTCTCAGGGACTCTGCGTCTCAGTGTCTCTGTGTCTCAGTGTCTCTTTGTCTCAGGGACTCTGCGTCTCTGCATCTCTGGGTCTCAGTGTCTCTGCATCTCTGCATATCTGCGTCTCTGTGTCTCTGCGTCTCTGCGTCTCAGGGTCTCAGTGTCTCTGTGTCTCAGTGTTTCTACATTTCTGCGTCACTTGTTCTCCGGGTTTCTGCGTCTCTGCTTCTCTGGGTCTCATTGTCTCTGCGTCTCTGGGTCTCAGTGTCACTGCGTCTCAGTGTCTCTGTGTCTCTGCGTCTCTGCAGCTCAGGGTCTCAATGTCTCTGCGTCTCAGAGTCTCTGCATCTCAGTGTCTCTGCGTCTCTGGTTCTCAATGTCTCAGCATCTCAGGGTCTCTGCGTCTCTGAGTCTCTGCGTCTCTGCGTCTCTGCGTCTCAGGGTCTCAGTGTCTCTGCGTCTCAGTGTCTCTGCATCTCTGCGTCTCTTGTTCTCAGTGTCTCTGCGTCTCTGCGTCTCTGCGTCTCAGAGTCTCTGCGTTTCTGGGTCTCAGTGTCTCTGCTTATCTGCTTCTCTGTGTCTCAGCGTCTCTGCGTCTCAGGGTCTCAGTGTTTCTGTGTCTCAGTGTCTCTGCACCTCTGCGTCTCTTGTTCTCAGTGTCTCTCCGACTCTGCGTCTCAGAGTCTCTGCGTCTCAGTGTCTCTGCATCTCTGCGTCTCTGGGTCTCAGTGTCTCTGCGTCTCTGTGTATCTGCGTCTCTGGGTCTCAGCGTCTCTGCGTCACAGTGTCTCTGCGTCTCAGTGTCTCTGCATCTCTGCATCTCTTGTTCTCAGTGTCTCTGCGTCTCTGCATCTCTGGGTCTAAGTGTCTCTGCGTCTCAGGGCCTCAGTGTCCCTGTGTCTCAGTGTCTCTGCGTCTCAGGGTCTCTGCGCCTCAGTGTCTCTGCATCACTGCGTCTCTGGGGCTCAGTGTCTCTGCGTCTCTGCGTTTCTGGGTTGCAGCGTCTCAGAGTCTCTGCGTCTCAGTGTCTGTGCGTCTCTGCATCTCTGGGTGTCAGTGTGTCTGCGTCTCTAGGTCTCAGTGTCTCTGCATCTCAGAGTCTCTGTGTCTCTGCGTCTCTGCATCTCTGGTTCTCAGTGTCTCTGCGTCTCAGCGTCTCTGCATCTCAGGGTCTCTACGCCTCTGCGTCTCAGAGTCTCTGAGTCTCTGGGTCTCTGGGTCTCAGTGTCTCTGCGTCTCTGGGTCTCAGTGTCTTTGCGTCTCTGTGCCTCTGCATCTCCGCGTCTCAGGGTCTCTGCGACTCTGCGTGTCAGAGTCTCTGAGTCTCTGAGTCTCCGGGTCTCAGTATTCTGCATCTCAGTGTCTCTGCATCTCTGCGTCTCAGGTTCTCTGCGTCTCTGCGTCCCTGCGTCTCAGGGTCTCTGCTTCTCTGCGTCTCAGAGTCTCTGGGTCACAGTGTCTCTGCGTCTCAGAATCCCTGGGTCTCAGTTCTCTGGGTCTCATTGTCTCTGCGTCTTTGCGTCTCTGAGCATTTGCGTCTCTGAGTCTCAATGTCCCTGCGTATCTGCGTCTCTGAGTCCCTGCGTCTCAGAGTCTCTGCGTCTCAGTGTCTCTGCGTCTCAGAGTCTCTGCGTCTCAGTGTCTCTGCGTCTCTGCGTCTCAGAGTCTCTGCGTCTCAGAGTCTCTGCATCTCAGTGTCTCTGCGTCTCTGCGTCTCAGAGTCTCTGCGTCTCAGAGTCTCAGAGTCTCTGCGTCTCAGACTCTCTGGGTCTCAGTGTCTCTGCGTCTCTGCACCTCAGAGTCTCTGCGTCTCAGTGTCTCTGGATCTCAGAGTCTCTGCGTCTCGGGGTCTCAGCGTCTCTGCGTCTCAGTGTCTCTGCGTCTCGGCGTCTCAGAGTCTCTGGGTCTCATTGTCTCTGTGTCTCTGCATCTCAGGGTCTCCGGGTCTCAGTGTCTCTGCGTCTCTGGGTGTCACTGTCTCTGCGTCTCAGTGCCTCTGTGTCTCTGCTTCTCTGCAGCTCAGGGTCTCAATGTCTCTTTGTCTCATAGTCTCTGCGTCTCAGTGTCCCTGCGTCTCTGCGTCTCAGTGTCTCTGCGTCTCTGGGTCTCAGTGTCTCTGCGTCTCTGTGTCTCAGAGTCTCTGCATCTCAGGGTCTCTGCTTCTCTGCGTCTCAGCTTCTCTGCGTCTCAGAGCCTCTGCATCTCTGCGTCTCTGGTTCTCAGTATCTCAGTGTCTCTGCGTCTCAGGGTCTCTGCGTCTCAGGGTCTCTACGCCTCTGCGTCTCAGAGTCTCTGAGTCTCTGTGTCTCTGCGTCTCTGGGTCTCAGTGTCTCTGAGTCTCTGCGTCTCTGGGTCTCAGTGTCTCTGCGTCTCAGGGGCTCTGTGTCTCTGCGTCTCAGTGTCTCTGCGTCTCAGTGTCACTGCGTCTCAGGGTTTCTGTGTCTCTGCGTCTCACGGTCTCTGCGACTCTGCATCTCAGTGTCTCTGCATCTCAATGTCTCTGGTTCTCAGTGCCTCTGCATCTCTGGGTCTCAGTGTCTCTGCGTCTCAGTGTCTCTGCGTCTCTGGGTCTCAGTGTCTCTGAGTCTCTGTGTCTCTGCGTCTCTGGGTCTCAGTGTCTCTGTGTCTCAGTGTCTCTGCGTCTCAGTGTCTCTGCGTCTCTGCGCCTCTGCGTCTCTGTGTCTTTGCATCTCAGAGTCTCTGCGACTCACTGTTTCTGAGTCTCAGTGTCTCTGCGTTTCAGTGCCTCTGCGTCTCTGATTCTCAGTGTCTCTGCTTCTCAGTGTCGCTGCGTCTCTGGGTCGCAATGTCTCTGCGTCTAGGGGCTCTGTGTCTCTGGGTCTCAGTGTCTCAGAGTCTCTCTGCGTCTCTGCGTCTCAGAGTCTCAGAGTCTCTGCATCTCAGAGTCTCTGCGTCTGTGCATCTCAGAGTCTCTGCGACTCAGTGTTTCTGAGTCTCAGTGTCTCTGCGTCTCAGTGTCTCTGCGTCTCTGCGCCTCTGGGTCTCAGCATCTCTGGGTCACAACGTCTCTGTGTCTCAGAGTCTCTGCGTCTCTGGGTCTCAGTGTCTCTGCGTCTCTGCGTCTCAGTGTCTCTGCGTCTCTGCGTCTCAGTGTCTCTGCGTCTCTGCGTCTCTGCATCTCAGAGTCTCTGCGTCTCAGCGTCGCTGCGTCTCATAGTCTCTGCGTCTCAGTGTCTCTGCATCTCTGCATCTCTGTGTCTCAGTGTCTCTGTGTCTCTGGGTCTCAGTGTCTCTGCATCTCTGTGTCTCTGCGTCTCAGAGTCTCTGCGTCTGAGTGTCACTGCGTCTCAGTGTCACCGCGTCTGTGCGTCTCTGTGTCTCAGAGTCTCTGTGTCTCAGTGTCTCTGCGTCTCTGCGTCTCAGGGTCTCTGCGTCTCTGTGTCTCTGCGTCTCTGCATCTCTGGGTCTCAGTGTCTCTGTGTATCTGGGTCTCAGTGTCTCTGCATCTCTGCATCTCTGGGTTGCAGCGTCTCAGAGTCTCTGCGTCTCAGTGTCTCTGCGACTCTGCATCTCTGGGTCTCAGTTTCTCAGTGTCTCTGCATCTGTGTGTCTCTGCGTCTCTGCGTCTCAGTGTCGCTGCGTCTCAGTGTCACCGTGTCTCTGCGTCTCAGTGTATCTGCTTCTCTGCGTCTCAGGGTCTCTGCGTCTCTGCGTCTCTGCATCTCTGGGTCTCAGCGTCTCTGTGTATCTGGGTCTAAGTGTCTCTGTGTATCTGGGTCTCAGTGTCTCTGCACCTCTGCATCTCTGGGTCTCAGTGTCTCAGGGTCTCTGCATCTCTGTGTCTCTGCGTCTCTGCGTCTCAGTGTCTCTGCGTCTCAGTGTCACTGCGTCTCTGCGCCTCTGTGTCTCAGAGTATCTGCGTCTCAGTGTCGTTGAGTCTCAGGGTCTCTGCGTCTCTGGGTCTCACTGTCTCTGCATCTCAGTGTCTCTGCGTCTCAGGTTCTCTGCGTCTCTACATCTCTCGGTCTCAGTGACTCTGCCTCTCAGGGTCTCTGCGTCTCTGCTACTCAGTGTCTGTCTCTCAGTGTCTCTGCGTCTCAGTTTTTCTGCGTCTTTGCGTCTCTGGTTCTCAGTGTCTCTGCGTCTCAGTGTCTCTCCGCCTCTGCGTCTCTGGGTCTCAGTGTCTCTGCGTCTCAGTTTCTCTGCGTCTCTGCGCCTCTGCGTCTCTGTGTCTCTGCGTCTCTGCATCTCAGAGTCTCTGCGACTCAGTGTTTCTGAGTCTTAGTGCCTGTGCGTCTCTGCGTCACTGATTCTCAGTGTCTCTGCTTCTCAGTGTCGCTGCGTCTCTGGGTCACAGTGTCGTTGAGTCTCAGGATCTCTGCGTCTCTGCGTCTCTCGGTCTCAGTGTCTCTGCCTCTCAGGGTCTCTGCGTCTCAGTGTCTCTGTCTCTCAGTGTCTCTGCGTCTCAGTGTCACTGCGTCTCTGGTTCTCAGTGTCTCTGCGTCTCTGCGTCTCTGGGTCTCAGTGTCTCAGTTTCTCTGCATCTCAGGGTCTCAGCGTCTCAGGGTCTCTGCGTCTCAACGTGTCTGCATCTCAGAGTCTCTGCGTCTCTGCTTCTCATAGTCTGTGCCTCTCAGTGGCTCTGGGTCTCAGTGTCCCTGCGTCTCTGCGTCGCTGCATCTCAGGGTCTCTGCACCTCAGGGTCTCTCCGCCTCTGCGTCTCTGGGTCTCAGTGTCTCTGTGTCTCAGTTTCTCTGCGTCTCTGCGCCTCTGTGTCTCTGTGTCTCTGCGTCTCTGCATCTCAGAGTCTCTGCGACTCAGTGTTTCTGAGTCTTAGTGCCTGTGCGTTTCTGTGTCACTGATTCTCAGTGTCGATGCGTCTCTGTGTCTCTAGGTCTCAGTGTCTCAGAGTCTCTGCGTCTCTGCGTCTCAGGGTCTCTGCGTCTCTGCGTCTCAGAGTGTCTGAGTCTCGGCGTCTCTGGGTCTCAGTGTTTCTGCTTCTCAGGGTCTTTGTGTCTCTGCGTCTCTGGGACTCAGTGTCTCTGCGTCTCTGCGTCTCAGAGTCTCGGCGTCTCAGAGTCTCGGCGTCTCAGAGTGTCTGAGTCCCTGCGTCTCAGTGTCTCTGCATCTCAGTGTCACTGCATCTCTGCGTCTCTGAGTCTCAGAGTCTCTGCGTCTCTGCGTCTCTGATTCTCAGTGTCCCTGCTTCTCAGTGTCGCTGCGTCTCTGAGTCTCTGCGTATCAGACTCCCTGCGTCTCTGTGTCTCTGCGTCTCTGCGTCTTAGGGTCATGCGTCTCTGGGTCTCAGTGTCTCAGAGTCTCGGCGTCTCAGAGTCTCTGCGTCTCTGCGTCTCAGAGTCCCTGCGTCTCAGTGCCTCTGCATCTCAGTGTCTCTGCGTCTCTGCTTCTCGGAGTCTCAGAGTCTCTGCATCTCTGCGTTTCTGTGTCTGTGATTCTCAGTGTCTCTGCTTCTCAGTGTCGCTGCGTTTCTGCGTCTCTGGGTCTCAGTGTCTCTGCATCTCAAGGTCTCTGCGTCTCTGGGTCTCAGTGCCTCAGAGTCTCAGCGTCTCTGTGTCTCAGAATCTCTGCATCTCCGAGTCTCTGCGTCTCTGCATAGAGTCTCTGCGACTCAGTGTTTCTGAGTCTCAGTGTCTCTGCGTCTCAGTGTCTGTGTCTCTGGGTCTCAGCATCTCTGGGTCACAACGTCTCTGTGTCTCAGAGTCACTGCGTCTCTGGGTCTCAGTGTCTCTGTGTCTCTGCGTCTCAGTGTCTCTGCGTCTCTGCGTCTCTGCATCTCAGAGTCTCTGCGTCTCAGCGTCTCTGCGTCTCAGAGTCTCTGCGTCTCAGTGTCTCTGCATCTCTGCATCTCTGGGTCTCAGTGTCTCTGTGTCTCAGTGTCTCTGCATCTCTGTGTCTCTGCGTCTCTGCGTCTCAGTGTCGCTGCGTCTCAGTGTCACCGCGTCTCTGAGTCTCAGTGCCTCTGCGTCGCAGGGTCTCTGCATCTCCGCGTCTCCGCGTCTCGGTGTCTCTGCGTCTCTGAGTCTCTGGGTCTCAGTGTCTCCGCGTCTCAGTGTCTCAGGGTCTCTGTGTCTCTGGGTCTCTGGGTCTCTAGGTCTCTGCGTCTCAGTTTCTCAGCGTCTCTGCGTCTCCGCGTCTCAGAGTCTCTGCGTCTCAGGGTCTCTGCGCCTCTGCGTCTCAGCGTCTCTGCATCTCTTCATCTCTGGGTCTCAGTGTCTCTGCGTCTCAGGGTCTCTGCATCTCTTGTTCTCAGTGTCTCTGCGTCTCAGGGTCTCTGTGTCTCTGCGTCTCAGAGTCTCTGCGTGTCATTGTCTTTGCATCTCTGCGTCTCAGCGTCTCTGCGTCTCAGTGTCTCTGGGTCTCAGTGTATCTGCGTCTCAGGGTCTCTGCGTCTGTGGGTCTCAGTTCTCTGCGTCTCAGGTTCTCTGCGCCTCTGCGTCTTTGCATCCCTGTGTCTCTGCGTCTCTGCTTCTCTGCGTCTCAGTGTCTCTGCGTCTCAGAGTCTCTGCGTCTCAGCGTCTCAGCTTCTCTGCGTCTCAGGTTCTCTGCGCCTCTGCGTCTCAGCTTTTCTGCGTCTCAGTGTCTCTGCATCTCTGCGTCTCTGTCTCCCTACGTCTGAGAGTCTCTGCCTCTCTGCGTCTCAGAGTCTCTGGGTCTCTGCGTCTCAGCGTCTCTGCATCTCTGGGTCTCAGTGTCTCCATGTCTCAGTGTCTCAGGATCTCTGCGTCTCTGGGTCTCAACGTCTCTGCGTG
The DNA here is from genome assembly GCF_965287045.1 of Carcharhinus amblyrhynchos. NCBI lineage: Eukaryota > Metazoa > Chordata > Chondrichthyes > Carcharhiniformes > Carcharhinidae > Carcharhinus > Carcharhinus amblyrhynchos. The sequence continues at coordinate 37,362 of NW_027649971.1, forward strand.
TCAGAGTCTCAGAGTCTCTGCATCTCTGCGTCTCTGTGTCTCAGAGTCCCTGGGTGTCAGTGTCTCAGCGTCTCTGCGTCTCAGAGTCTCTGCGTCTCTGCGTCTCCGCATCTCAGACTCTCTGCATGTCTGGGTCTCAGTGTCTCTGCGTCTCTGGACTCAGTGTCTCTGCGTCTCTGTGTCTCTGCGTCTCTGCATCTCAGGGTCTCTGCGTCTCAGTGTCTCTGCATCTCAGAGTCTCTGCGTCTCAGTGTCTCTGCGTCTCTGCAGCTCAGAGTCTCTGCGTATCAGTGTCTCTGCGTCTCAGTGTCTCTGTGTCTCTGCGTCTCTGGGACTCTGCGTCTACGAGTCTCAGAGTCTCTGCGTCTCATGGTCTCTGCCTCTCTGCATCTCTGGGTCTCTAGGTCTCAGTGTCTCTGCGTCTCTGCGTCTCTGGTTCTCAGTTTCTCTGCGTCTCAGGGTCTCTGCGTCTCTGCGTCTCAGTGTCTCTGTGTCTCAGTGTCTCTGCGTCTCTGTGTCTCAGTGTCTTTGCGTCGCAGGGTCTCTGCGTCTCCGCGCCTCGGACTCTCTGCGTCTCAAGGTCTCTGCGTCTCCGCGTCTCTGCATCTCTGGGTCTCAGTGTCTCTGCGTCTCAAAGTCTCAGGGTCTCTGCGTCTCTGGGTCTCAGCGTCTCTGCGTGTCAGAGTCTCAGAGTCTCTGCATCTCTGCGTCTCTGTGTCTCAGAGTCCCTGGGTGTCAGTGTCTCAGCGTCTCTGCGTCTCAGAGTCTCTGTGTCTCTGCGTCTCTGCATCTCAGACTCTCTGCATGTCTGGGTCTCAGTGTCTCTGCGTCTCTGCATCTCTGGGTCTCAGTGTCTCTGCGTCTCTGGGTCTCAGTGTCTCTGCGTCTCTCTGTCTCTGTGTCTCTGCATCTCAGGGTCTCAGTGTCTCTGCGTCTCAGAGTCTCTGCGTCTCAGTGTCTCAGTGTCTCTGCGTCTCTGCATCTCAGAGTCTCTGCGTATCAGTGTCTCTGCGTCTCAGTGTCTCTGCGTTTCTGCGTCTCTGGGTCTCTGCGTCTACGAGTCTCAGAGTCTCTGCGTCTCATGGTCTGTGCCTCTCTGCGTCTCTGGGTCTCTAGGTCTCAGTGTCTCTGCGTCTCTGTGTCTCAGTGTCTCTGCGTCGCAGGGTCTCTGCGTCTCCGCGTCTCGGACTCTCTGCGTCTCAAGGTCTCTGCGTCTCAGCGTCTCTGCGTCTCTGCATCTCTGTGCCTCAGCGTCTCTGCGTCTCAGGGTCTCTGCGTCTCTGCGTCTCAGAGTCTCTGCGTCTCAGTGTCACAGCGTCTCAGTGTCTCTGCGTCTCAGTGTCTCTGCGTCTCCGCGTCTCAGACTCTCTGTGTCTCAGGGTCTCTGCGTCTCTGCATTTCAGCGTCTCTGAGTCTCTGCATCTCTGGGTCTCAGTGTCTCTGCGTCTCAGTGTCTCTGAGTCTCTGGGTCTCTAGGTCTCTGCGCCTCTGGTTATCAGTGGCTCTGTGTCTCAGAGTCTCTGTGTCTCAGGGTCTCTGCGTCTCAGTGTCTCTTCATGTCAGTGTCTCTGCGTCTCTGGGTCTCTGCGTTTCAGAGTCTCTGCGTCTCAGTGTCTCCGCGTCTCTGCATCTCTGGGTCTCAGTGTTTCGGCGTCACAGGGTCTCTGCGTCTCAGATTCTCTGCGTCTCTGTGTATCTGTGTTCTGTGTCTCAGTGTCTCAGTGTCTCTGTCTCTCAGTGTCTATGTGTCTCTGTGCCTCTGTGTCTCCGTGTCTCAGGGGCTCTGAGTCTCAGTGTCTCAGAATCTCAGTGTATCTGTGTCTCTGTGTCTCAGTGTCTCTGTGTCTCAGTGACTCTGTGTCTCAGTGTCTCAGGGTCTCTGAGTCTCTGTGTCTGAGTGTCTCTGTGTCTCAGTGTCTCAGTATCTCAGTTTCTCTGTGTCTCTGTGTTTCTGTGTCTCTGTGTCTCTGTGTCTCAGGGTCTCAGAGTCTCTGTGTCTCTGTGTCTTAGGGTCTCATTGTCTCTGTGTCTCAGTGGCTCTATGTCTCAGTGTCTCAGTTTCTCTGTGTCTCTGTCTCTGTGTTTCTGTTTCTCAATGTCTCAGTGTCTCTGTGTCTCAGTGTCTCAGTGTCTCAGAGTCTCAGAGTCTCAGAGTCTCAGTGTCTCTGTGTCTCATGGTCGCTGTGTCTCAGAGTCTGTGTCTCAGGGCCTCCATGTCTCTGGTTCTCAGTGTCTCTGTGTCACAGTGTCTCAGTGTGTCTGTGTCTCTGTGTTTCTGTGACTCAGTCTCTCTGTGTCTCAGTGTCTCAGAGTCTCAGTGCCTCTGTGTCTCTGTGTCTCAGTGTCTCAGTGTCTCAGTGTCTCTGTGTCTCAGTGTGTCTGAGTCTCAGTGTGTCAGTGTCTCAGAGTCTCAGTGTCTCTGTGTCTTAGTGTCTCAGAGACGCAGATTCTCTGTGCCTCTGTGTCTCAGTGTCTCTGTGTCTTAGTGTGTCTGAGTCTCAGTGTGTCAGTGTGTCAGTGTCTCAGAGTCTCAGTGTCTCTGTGTCTTAGTGTCTCAGAGTCTCAGTGTCTCTGTGTCTCAGAGTCTCAGTGTCTCAGAGTCTCTGTGCCTCAGTGTCTCAGCGTCTCAGTGTCTCAGTGTCTCAGTGTCTCTGTGTCTCAGAGTCTCAGTGTCTCAGTGTCTCAGAGTCTCAGTGTCTCTGTGTGTCTGTGTGTCAGAGACTCAGTTTCTCTGTGCCTCTGTGTCTCAGTGTCTCTGAGTCTCAGTGTCTCTGAGTCTCAGTGTGTCAGTGCCTCAGAGTGTCAGTGTCTCTGTGTCTTAGTGCCTCAGAGTCTCAGTGTCTCAGTGTCTCTGTGTCTCAGTGTCTCAGATTCTCAGTGTCTCTGTGTCTCAGTGTCTCAGTGTCTCTGTGCCTCAGTGTCTCAGTGTCTCATTGTCTCAGAGTCTCAATGTCTCTGTGTCTCAGTGTCTCTGTGCATCAGTGTCTCAGTGTCTCTGTGCCTTACTGTCTCAGTGTCTGAGTGTCTCATTGTCTCTGAGTCTCAGTGTCTCTGTGTCTCCGTGTCTCTGTGCCTCAGAGTCTCAGTGTCTCAGTGGCTCAGATTCTCATTGTCTCTGTTTCTCAGTGTCTCAGTGTCCCGGTGCCTCAGTGTCCCAGTGTCTCAGAGTCTTAGTGTCTGTGTGACTCTGTGTCTCTGTGTCTCTGTGACTCAGTGTCTCAGTGTCTCACAGTCTCAGCGTCTCTGTGTCTCAGAGTCTCAGTGTCTCTGTGTCCCAGTGTCTCTGTGTCTCTGTGTCTCAGTGTCTCCGTGTCTCTGTGCCTCAGAGTCTCAGTGTCTCTGTGTCACAGAGTCTCAGTGTCTCTGTGTCTCAGTGTCTCAGAGTCTCAGAGTCTCAGTGTCTCTGTGTCTCAGTCTCTCAGTGTCTCAGAGTCTCAGTGTTTCTGTGCCTCAGTGCCTCAGTGTCTCCGTGTCTCAGTGTCTCAGAGTCTCAGCGTCTTTGTGTCTCTGTGTCTCAGTGACTCAGTGTCCCAGAGTCTCAGTGTCTCTGTGCCTCAGTGTCTCAGTGTCTCTGTGTCTCTGTGCCTCAGAGCCTCATTATCTCAGAGTCTCAGTGTCTCTTTGTCTTTGTGCCTCAGTGTCTCAGTGTCTCAGTGTCTCACAGCCTCAGTGTCTCTGTGTCTCAGTGTCTCAGCGTCTCTCTGTCTCAGTGTCTCAGTTACTCTGTGCCTCAGTGTCTCAGAGTCTCAGTGTCTCAGTGCCTCAGAGTCTCAGAGTCTCAGTGTCTCTGTGTCTCAGGGTCTCAGTGTCTCTGTCTCTCAGTATCTCAGAGTCTCAGTGTCTCAGTGTCTCTTGTCTCAGTGTCTCAGTGTCTCTGTGCCTCAGTGTCTCAGTGTCTCATTGTCTCAGAGTCTCAATGTCTCTGTGTCTCTGTCTCTGTGCATCAGTGTCTCAGTGTCTCTGTGCCTTACTGTCTCAGTGTCTGAGTGTCTCATTGTCTCTGAGTCTCAGTGTCTCTGTGTCTCCGTGTCTCTGTGCCTCAGAGTCTCAGTGTCTCAGTGGCTCAGATTCTCATTGTCTCTGTTTCTCAGTGTCTCAGTGTCCCGGTGCCTCAGTGTCCCAGTGTCTCAGAGTCTTAGTGTCTGTGTGACTCAGTGTCTCAGTGTCTCAGTGTCTCAGTCTCAGAGTCTCAGTGTCTCTGTGTCTCAGTGTCTCAGAGTCTCAGTGTCTCTGTGCCTCAGTGTCTCAGCGTCTCAGTGTCTCTGTGTCTCTGTGCCTCAGAGCCTCATTATCTCAGAGTCTCAGTGTCTCTTTGTCTTTGTGCCTCAGTGTCTCAGTGTCTCAGAGCCTCAGTGTCTCTGTGTCTCAGTGTCTCAGCGTCTCTGTGTCTCAGTGTCTCAGTTACTCTGTGCCTCAGTGTCTCAGAGTCTCAGTGTCTCAGTGCCTCAGAGTCTCAGGGTCTCAGTGTCTCTGTGTCTCAGAGTCTCAGTGTCTCAGTGTCTCAGAGTCTCTGTGTCTCTTGTCTCAGTGTCTCAGTGTCTCTGTGCCTCAGTGTCTCAGTGTCTCATTGTCTCAGAGTCTCAATGTCTCTGTGTCTCAGTGTCTCTGTGCATCAGTGTCTCAGTGTCTCTGTGCCTTACTGTCTCAGTGTCTGAGTGTCTCATTGTCTCTGTGTTTCCGTGTCTCTGTGCCTCAGAGTCTCAGTGTCTCAGTGGCTCAGATTCTCATTGTCTCTGTTTCTCAGTGTCTCAGAGACTCAGTGTCTCTGTGTCTCAGTGTCCCGGTGCCTCAGTGTCCCAGTGTCTCAGAGTCTTAGTGTCTGTGTGACTCTGTGTCTCAGTGTCACAGTGTCTCAGAGTCTGTGTCTCTGTGACTCAGTGTCTCAGTCTCTCACAGTCTCAGCGTCTCTGTGTCTCAGTGTCTCAGTGTCTCTGTGTCCCAGTGTCTCTGTGTCTCTGTGTCTCAGTGTCTCCGTGTCTCCGTGTCTCTGTGCCTCAGAGTCTCAGTGTCTCTGTGTCTCAGTCTCTCAGTGTCTCAGAGTCTCAGTGTCTCTGTGCCTCAGTGCCTCAGTGTCTCCGTGTCTCAGTGTCTCAGAGTCTCAGCGTCTTTGTGTCTCTGTGTCTCAGTGACTCAGTGTCCCAGAGTCTCAGTGTCTCTGTGCCTCAGTGTCTCAGTGTCCCAGAGTCTCAGTGTCTCTGTGCCTCAGTGTCTCAGTGTCTCGGAGTCTCAGTGTCTCTGTGTCTCTGTGCATCAGTGTCTCAGTGTCTCTGTGCCTCAGTGTCTCCGTGTCTCAGTGACTCAGAGTCTCCGTGTCTCTGTGTTTCTGTGCCAATGTGCCTCAGTGTCTCAGTGTCTCAGTGTCTCTGTGCCTCAGTGTCTCAGTGTCTCAGAGTCTCAGTGTCTCTGTGCCTCAGTGTCTTAGTGTCTCAGACTCTCAGTGTCTCTGTGCCTCAGTGTCTCAGTGTCTCTGTGTCTCTGTGTCCCAGTTTCTCTGAGTCTTAGTGTCTGTGTGTCTCTGTGTCTCAGTGACACAGTGTCTAAGAGTCTCAGTGCCTTTGTGCCTCAGTGTCTCAGTGTCTCAGAGCCTAAGTGTCTCTGTGCCTCAGTGTCTCAGTGTCTCAAAGTCTCAATGTCTCTGTGTCTCTGTGCATCAGTGTCTCAGTGTCTCTGTGTTTCATTGTCTTCGTATCTCAGTGTCTCAGTGTCTCAGTGTCTCCGTGTCTCAGTGACTCAGAGTTTCCGTGTCTCTGTGTTTCTGTGCCTCAGTGTCTCAGTGTCTCAGAGTCTCAGTGTCTCTGTGCCTCAGTGTCTCAGTGTCATAGTGTCTCAGAGTCTCTGTGCCTCAGTGTCTCAGTGTCTCAGTGCCTCAGAGCCTCAGTGTCTCAGTGTCTCAGAGTCTCAGTGTCTCTGTGCCTCAGTGTCTCAGTGTCTCTGTGTCTCTGTGCCTCAGAGCCTCATTATCTCAGAGTCTCAGTGTCTCTTTGTCTTTGTGCCTCAGTGTCTCAGTGTCTCAGAGCCTCAGTGTCTCAGAGCCTCAGTGTCTCTGTGTCTCAGTGTCTCAGCGTCTCTGTGTCTCAGTGTCTCAGTTACTCTGTGCCTCAGTGTCTCAGAGTCTCAGTGTCTCTGTGCCTCAGTGTCTTAGTGTCTCAGATTCTCAGTGTCTCTGTGCCTCAGTGTCTCTGTGCCTCAGTGTCTCTGTGTCTCTGTGTCCCAGTGTCTCAGAGTCTTAGTGTCTGTGTGTCTCTGTGTCTCAGTGACACAGTGTCTCAGAGTCTCAGAGTCTCAGTGCCTCTGTGCCTCAGTGTCTCAGTGTCTCAGAGCCTAAGTGTCTCTGTGCCTCAGTGTCTCAGTGTCTCAGAGTCTCAATGTCTCTGTGTCTCTGTGCATCAGAGTCTCTGTGCCTCAGTGTGTCAGTGTCTCAGAGTCTCAGTGTCTCTGTGCCTCAGTGTCTCCATGTCTCTGTGCCTCAGATTCTCAGTGTCTCTGTGTCTCAGAGTCTCCATGTCTCTGTGCCTCAGATTCTCAGTGTCTCTGTGTCTCAGCGTCTTAGTGTCTCTGTGTCTCAGTGTCCCCGTGCCTCAGTGTCCCATTGTCTCAGAGTCTTAGTGTCTGTGTGTCTCTGTGTCTCAGTGTCTCAGAGTCTCAGTGTCTCTGTGCCTCAGTGCCTCAGTTTCTCCGTGTCTCAGTGTCTCATAGTCTCAGTGTCTTTGTGTCGCTGTGCCTCAGTGTCTCAGTGTCCCTGTGCCTCAGTGTCCCAATGTCTCAGAGTCTTCGTATCTTTGTGTCTCTGTGTCTCAGTGACTCAGTGTCCCAGAGTCTCAGTGTCTCTGTGCCTCAGTTTCTCAGTGTCTCAGTGTCTCGGAGTCTCAGTGTCTCTGTGCATCAGTGTATCTGTGTTTCAGTGTCTTCGTGTCTCAGAGTCTCAGTGTCTCTGTGTCTCAGTGTCTCCGTGTCTCAGTGACTCAGAGTTTCCGTGTCTCTGTGTTTCTGTGCCTCAGTGTCTCAGAGTCTCAGTGTCTCTGTGCCTCTGTGTCTCAGTGTCTTACTGTCTCAGAGTCTCTGTGCCTCAGTGTCTCAGTGTCTCAGTGTCTCTGTGCCTCAGTGTCTCAGTGTCTCTGTGTCTGCCTTACAAATCTAGTGGAATTTTTTGAAGAGGTGACAATAACGGTTGACGAAAGACAAGCCGTTGATGATGTCTATATGGATTTCTGTAAGGCGTTTGACAAGGTCCCTCATGGTAGGCTGATAGAAAAGGTGAAGGCTCATGGGATACAAGGCCAGGTATGTAGATGGGTGGAGAACTGGCTTGGGAGGAGGAGACAGCGAGTAGTAGTGGAAGGCTCCTTTTCCAATTGGAGGCCTGTCACCAGTGGTGTGCCGCAGGGCTCGGTACTTGGACCTCTTCTATTTGTGGTATATATTAATGACTTGGAAGAGGGGGTAGGTGGTGTGATCAGCAAATTTGCTGATGACACTAAGATGGTTGGATTGGCGGGTACTGAGGAGCAGTGCCTGGCAATGCAACAGGACATAGACAGGCTGGTAGATTGGGCAGATAGATGGCAAATGGAATTTAATCCGGAGAAATGCGAGGTGATGCACTTTGGCTGGAATAATGTGGAGGGGAGTTATACGATAAAAGGTAGAACTATCCGGAGTATAGATACGCAGAGAGACCTGGGGGTGCAAGTGCACAAGTCCCTGAAGGTGTCGGTGCAGGTGCAGAATGTGATGAGGAAAGCGTATGGTATGTTAGCCTTCATAGGAAGAGGTATAGAGTATAAGAGTAGGAGTCTGATGTTGCAGTTGTATAGAACGTTGGTTAGGCCTCACTTGGAGTACTGCGTCCAGTTCTGGTCGCCGTACTACCGGAAGGATGTAGAGATCCTGGAGAGAGTGCAGAGGAGATTTACCAGGATGCTGCCTGGTATGGAAGGGCTGTCTTACGAGGAAAGATTGAATGAACTTGGGGTGTTTTCCCTTGAGAGACGTCGGCTGAGGGGGGATCTAATAGAGGTTTATAAGATTATGAAGGGGATAGATAGAGTAAATGGTGGTAAGCTTTTTCCGCTATTAGAAATGGATAGAACGAGGGGTCACGGGCTTAGGGTGAGGGGGGCTAGGTATAAGACAAATATTAGAGGGCAGTTTTTCACGCAAAGAGTAGTGGGGGTGTGGAATGCACTGCCGAGTAAGGTGGTGGAAACAGGCACGCTAGGGTTGTTTAAGAGTCACTTAGACAGCCACATGAGCGGTCTACATATAGGGGGATATAGCAGGCCTTACTAAACATTGTAGGCTTGGGATTACGTTTTTGCCTCAGGGATGTTAGTCTTTGCCTGTTTAATAATGAATTTTTTTGTCTCCACAGGCATTTAAGTCCAGCAAGGGGCATGCAGGCGGCAGGTTGTAGTGGGCTGCTCTTGGACATTGCTTCGGGAGTTGCCTATTGCTTCATGTCGTTAGTGTGCTTAAACTGGACCATCTCGAGGGCAACATGACAGCTCAGAGACTATCTCTGTTGCTGTGCGGACACATGGATTTGGGCCTGTGTCTGTGGGAGTTTGCACGTTCTCCCCGTGGTTGCGTGGGTTTCCTCCGGGTGCTCCGGTTTCCTCCCACATCCCCCAAAGATGTGCTTTTAGGCTGATTGATTGGGTACTAAATTGTCCCTAAATTGGACCTCCCTGATCCTCGCACATTAGGCGTAGACTAAAATCATGAATAGGTCACTGGGACAGTGGGACGGCGGCGCGGGCTCGTTGGGCCGAAGGGCCTGTTTCCCGTGCTGTGTTGTTCTTTGTTCTTTGTTCTTTGTTCTCATTATCGCAGAGTCTCAGTGTCTCTTTGTCTTTGTGCCTCAGTGTCTCAGTGTCTCAGAGCCTCAGTGTCTCTGTGTCTCAGTGTCTCAGCGTCTCTGTGTCTCAGTGTCTCAGTTACTCTTTGCACCAGTGTCTCAGAGTCTCAGTGTCTCTGTGTCTCAGTGTCTCTGTCTCTCAGTATCTCAGAGACTCAGTGTCTCAGTGTCTCATTGTCTCAGAGTCTCAGTGTCTGAGTGTCTCAGTGTCTCTGTCTCTCAGTGCCTCTGTGCCTCAGTGTCTCCGTGTCTCAGTGCCTCTGTGTCTCAGTGTGTCAAAGTCTCAGTGTCCCTGTGTCTCTGTGTCTCAGAGTCACACTGCCTCTGGGCCTCGGTGTCTCAGTGTCTCAGAGTCACACTGTCTATGTGTCTCTGTGCCTCAGTGTCTCTGTGATCAGTGTCTCAGTGTCTCAGAGTCTCAGTGTCTCTGTGCCTCAGTGTCTCAGTGTCTCCGTGTCTCAGTGTCTCAGAGTATCAGTGTCTCTGTGTCTCAGTGTCTCAGAGTCTCAGTGTCTCCGAGTCTCAGTGTCTCTGTGCCTCAGTATCTCAGAGTCTCATTGTCTCTGTGTCTCAGTGTCTCAGTGTCTCAGAGTCTCAGAGTCTCAGTGTCTCTGTGTCTCAGGGTCTCAGTGTCTCTGTCTCTCAGTATCTCAGAGTCTCAGTGTCTCCGAGTCTCAGTGTCTCTGTGCCTCAGTGTCTCAGAGTCTCATTTTCTCTGTGCCTCAGTGTCTCAGTTTCTCATTGTCTCAGAGTCTCAGTGTCTCTGAGTCTCTGTTTCTCAGTGTCTCTGTGCCTCAGCGTCTCAATGTCTCACTGTCTCTGAGTCTCAGTGTCTCTGTGTCTCAGTGTCTCCGTGTCTCAGTGCCTCACAGACTCAGTGTCTCTGTGTCTCAGTGTCTCTGTGCCTCAGTGTTTCAGTGTCTCAGTGTATAAGTGTCTCAGTGGCTCACAGTCTCATTGTCTCTGTGTCTCAGTGTATCAGTGTCCCTGTGCCTCAGTGTCCCAGTGTCTCAGAGTCTTAGTGTCTGTGTGTCTCTGTGTCTCACTGTCTCAGTGTCTCAGAGTCTCAGTGTCTCTGTGTCTCAGTGTCTCAGTGTCCCAGTGTCTCAGAGTCTTAGTGTCTGTGTGTCTGTGTGTCTCAGTGTCTCAGAGTCTCAGTGTCTCTGTGCCTCAGCGTCTCAATGTCTCAGAGTCTGAGTGCCTCTGTCTCTCTGTGTCTCAGTGTCTCAGAGTCTCAGTGTCTCTGTGTCTCAGTGTCTCAGTGTCTCTGTCTCTGTGTCTCTGTGCCTCTGTGTCTCAGTGTCTCGGTGTCTCTGTGCCTCAGTGTCTCAATGTATCAGTGTCTCAGAGTGTCAGTGTCTCAGTGTATCTATGTCTCATTGTCTCTGTGTCTCAGTGTCTCTGTGCTTCAGTGTCTCAGTGTCTCAGAGTGTCAGTGTCTCTGTGTCTCAGTGTCTCTGTGTCTCAGCGTCTCAGAGACTCAGTGTCTCTGTGCTTCAGTGTCTCAGTGTCTCAGAGTGTCAGTGTCTCAGTGTCTCTGTGTCTCAGCGTCTCAGAGACTCAGTGTCACTGTGTCTATTTGTCTCAGTGTCTCTGTGCCTCAGTACCTCAGTCTCTCAGTGTCTCAGTCTGTGTCTCAGTGTCTCAGTGTCACAGAGTCTCAGTTTCTCTGTGTCACTGTGTCTCTGTGCCTTAGTGTCTCAGTGTCTATGTGCCTCTGTGCCTCAGTGTCTCAGAGTCTCAGAGTCTCTGTGCCTCAGTGTCTCAGTGTATCTGTGTCTCTGTGCCTCAGTGTCTCACTGTTCCAGTGTCTCAGTGTCTCAGTCTCAATGTCTCTGTGTCTCAGTGTCTCTGTGCCTCAGTGTCTCAGTGTCTCAGTTTCTCTGTTTCTCAGTGTCTCTGTGTCTCAGTGTCTCAGAGTCTCAGTGTCTCATTGTCTCTGTGTCTCTGTGTCTCAGTGTCTCTGTGCCTCAGTGTCTCAGTGTCTCAGAGTGTCAGTGTCTCAGTGTCTCAGTGTATCTATGTCTCATTGTCTCTGTGTCTCTGTGTCTCAGTGTCTCTGTGCCTCAGTGTCTCATTGTCTCAGAGTGTCAGTGTCTCAGTGTCTCTGTATTTCTGTGTCTCTGTGTCTTATTGTCTCTGTGTCTCAGTGTCTCAGAGTCTCAGTGTCTCTGTGCCTCAGTGTCTCAGTGTCTCTGAGTCTCAGTGTCTCTTTGTCTTTGTGCCTCAGTGTCTCAGTGTCTCAGAGTCTCAGTGTCTCAGTGTCTCTGTGTCTCAGTGTCTCAGATACTCTGTGCCTCAGTGTCTCAGAGTCTCAGTGTCTCAGAGTCTCAGTGTCTCTGTGTCTCAGTGTCTCTGTGCCTCAGTGTCTCAGTGTCTCAGTGTCTCCATGTCTCTGTGCCTCAGATCCTCAGTGTCTCTGTGTCTCAGAGTCTCAGTGTCTCTGTGTCTCAGTGTCCCTGTGCCTCAGTGTCCCAGTGTCTCAGAGTCTTAGTGTCTGTGTGTCTCTGTGTCTCAGTGTCTCAGAGTCTCAGTGTCTCTGTGTGTCAGTGTCTCAGTGTCTCAGTGTCGCAGTGCCTCAGTGCCTCAGTGTCTCCGTGTCTCAGTGTCTCAGAGTCTCTGTGTCTTTGTGTCTCTGTGCCTCAGTGTCTCAGTGTCCCTGTGTCTCAGTGTCCCAATGTCTCAGAGTCTTAGTGTCTGTGTGTCTCTGTGCCTCAGTGACTCAGTGTCCCAGAGTCTCAGTGTCTCTGTGCCTCAGTGTCTCAGTGTCTCCGTGTCTCTGTGCCTCAGTGTCTCAATGTCTCAGAGTCTGAGTGCCTCTGTCTCTCTGTGTCTCAGTGTCTCAGAGTCTCAGTGTCTCTGTGTCTCAGTGTCTCTGTCTCTGTGTCTCTGTGCCTCTGTGTCTCAGTGTCTCAGTGTCTCTGTGCCTCAGTGTCTCAATGTCTCAGTGTCTCAGAGTGTCAGTGTCTCAGTGTATCTATGTCTCATTGTCTCTGTGTCTCAGTGTCTCTGTGCTTCAGTGTCTCAGTGTCTCAGAGTGTCAGTGTATCTGTATCTCAGCGTCTCAGAGACTCAGTGTCTCTGTGCTTCAGTGTCTCAGTGTCTCAGAGTGTCAGTGTCTCAGTGTCTCTGTGTCTCAGCGTCTCAGAGACTCAGTGTCACTGTGCCTCAGTGTCTCAGTGCCACAGTGTCTCTGTGTCTCAGTTTCACTGTGTCTATTTGTCTCAGTGTCTCTGTGCCTCAGTACCTCAGTCTCTCAGTGTCTCAGTCTGTGTCTCAGTGTCTCAGTGTCACAGAGTCTCAGTTTCTCTGTGTCACTGTGTCTCTGTGCCTTAGTGTCTCAGTGTCTATGTGCCTCTGTGCCTCAGTGTCTCAGTGTCTCAGAGTCTCTGTGCCTCAGTGTCTCAGTGTATCTGTGTCTCTGTGCCTCAGTGTCTCACTGTTCCAGTGTCTCAGTGTCTCAGTCTCAATGTCTCTGTGTCTCAGTGTCTCTGTGCCTCAGTGTCTCAGTGTCTCAGTTTCTCTGTTTCTCAGTGTCTCTGTGTCTCAGTGTCTCAGAGTCTCAGTGTCTCATTGTCTCTGTGTCTCTGTGTCTCAGTGTCTCTGTGCCTCAGTGTCTCAGTGTCTCAGAGTGTCAGTGTCTCAGTGTCTCTGTGTCTCAGCGTCTCAGAGACTCAGTGTCACTGTGCCTCAGTGTCTCAGTGCCACAGTGTCTCTGTGTCTCAGTGTCACTGTGTCTATTTGTCTCAGTGTCTCTGTGCCTCAGTACCTCAGTCTCTCAGTGTCTCAGTCTGTGTCTCAGTGTCTCAGTGTCACAGAGTCTCAGTTTCTCTGTGTCACTGTGTCTCTGTGCCTTAGTGTCTCAGTGTCTATGTGCCTCTGTGCCTCAGTGTCTCAGTGTCTCAGAGTCTCTGTGCCTCAGTGTCTCAGTGTATCTGTGTCTCTGTGCCTCAGTGTCTCACTGTTCCAGTGTCTCAGTGTCTCAGTCTCAATGTCTCTGTGTCTCAGTGTCTCTGTGCCTCAGTGTCTCAGTGTCTCAGTTTCTCTGTTTCTCAGTGTCTCTGTGTCTCAGTGTCTCAGAGTCTCAGTGTCTCATTGTCTCTGTGTCTCTGTGTCTCAGTGTCTCTGTGCCTCAGTGTCTCAGTGTCTCAGAGTGTCAGTGTCTCAGTGTCTCAGTGTGTCGATGTCTCATTGTCTCTGTGTCTCTGTGTCTCAGTGTCTCTGTGCCTCAGTGTCTCAGTGTCTCAGAGTGTCAGTGTCTCAGAGTCTCTGTATTTCTGTGTCTCTGTGTCTTAGTGTCTCTGTGCCTCAGTGACTCAGAGTTTCCGTGTCTCTGTGTCTCTGTGCCACTGTGCCTCAGTGTCTCAGTGTCTCAGCGTCTCTGTGCCTCAGTGTCTCAGTGTCTCAGTGACTCAGAGTTTCCGTGTCTCTGTGTCTCTGTGCCACTGTGCCTCAGTGTCTCAGTGTCTCAGTGTCTCTGTGCCTCAGTGTCTCAGTGTCTCAGAGACTCAGTGTCTCTGTGCCTCAGTGTCTTAGTGTCTCAGATTTTCAGTGTCTCTGTGCCTCAGTGTCTCAGTGTCTCTGTGCCTCAGTGTCTCTGTGTCTCTGTGTCCCAGTGTCCCAGTGTCTCAGAGTCTTAGTGTCTGTGTGTCTCTGTGCCTCAGTGTCTCAGTGTCTCAGTGTCTCAGAGTCTCAGAGTCTCAGTGTCTCTGTGTCTCAGTGTCTCAGAGTCTCAGTGTCTCTGTGCCTCATTATCTCAGAGTCTCAGTGTCTCTTTGTCTTTGTGCCTCAGTGTCTCAGTGTCTCAGAGCCTCAGTGTCTCTGTGTCTCAGTGTCTCAGCGTCTCTGTGTCTCAGTGTCTCAGTGTCTCAGTTACTCTGTGCCTCAGTGTCTCAGAGTCTCAGTGTCTCAGTGCCTCAGAGTCTCAGAGTCTCAGTGTCGCTGTGTCTCAGGGTCTCAGTGTCACTGTCTTTCAGTATCTCAGAGTCTCAGTATCTCTGTGTCTCAGTGTCTCAGTGTCTCTGTGCCTCAGTGTCTCAGAGTCTCAGTGTCTCAGAGCCTCAGAGTCTCAGAGTCTCAGTGTCTCTGTGTCTCAGGGTCTCAGTGTCTCTGTCTCTCAGGATCTCAGAGTCTCAGTGTCTCCGTGTCTCTGTGTCTCAGTGTCTCAGTGTCTCTGTGCCTCAGTGTCTCAGTGTCTCATTGTCTCAGAGTCTCAATGTCTCTGTGTCTCAGTGTCTCAGTGTCTCAGAGACTCAGTGTCTCTGTGCTTCAGTGCCTCAGTGTCCCTGTGTCTCAGTGTCCCAATGTCTCAGAGTCTTAGTGTCTGTGTGTCTCTGTGCCTCAGTGACTCAGTGTCCCAGAGTCTCAGTGTCTCTGTGCCTCAGTTTCTCAGTGTCTCAGTGTCTCTGTGTTTCAGTGTCTTCGTGTCTCAGAGTCTCAGTGTCTCAGTGTCTCTGTGTCTCAGTGTCTCAGTGTCTCAGTGTCTCCGTCTCAGTGACTCAGAGTTTCCGTGTCTCTGTGTTTCTGTGCCTCAGTGTCTCAGTGTCTCAGAGTCTCAGTGTCTCTGTGCCTCAGTGTCTGAGTGTCTTAGTGTCTCAGAGTCTCTGTGCCTCAGTGTCTCAGAGTCTCTGTGCCTCAGTGTCTCAGTGTCTCAGAGTCTCAGTGTCTCTGTGCCTCAGTGTCTCAGTGTCTCTGTGTCTCTGTGTCTCTGTGCCTCAGAGCCTCATTATCTCAGAGTCTCAGTGTCTCTTTGTCTTTGTGCCTCAGTGTCTCAGAGCCTCAGTGTCTCTGTGTCTCAGTGTCTCAGCGTCTCTGTGTCTCAGTGTCTCAGTTACTCTTTGCACCAGTGTCTCAGAGTCTCAGTGTCTCTGTGTCTCAGTGTCTCTGTCTCTCAGTATCTCAGAGACTCAGTGTCTCAGTGTCTCAGTGTCTCATTGTCTCAGAGTCTCAGTGTCTGAGTGTCTCAGTGTCTCTGTCTCTCAGTGCCTCTGTGCCTCAGTGTCTCCGTGTCTCAGTGCCTCTGTGTCTCAGTGTGTCAAAGTCTCAGTGTCCCTGTGTCTCTGTGTCTCAGAGTCACACTGCCTCTGGGCCTCGGTGTCTCAGTGTCTCAGAGTCACACTGTCTATGTGTCTCTGTGCCTCAGTGCCTCAGTGTCTCTGTGCTCAGTGTCTCAGTGTCTCAGAGTCTCAGTGTCTCTGTGCCTCAGTGTCTCAGTGTCTCCGGGTCTCAGTGTCTCAGAGTCTCAGTGTCTCTGTGTCTCAGTGTCTCAGAGTCTCAGTGTCTCCGAGTCTCAGTGTCTCTGTGCCTCAGTGTCTCAGAGTCTCATTGTCTCTGTGCCTCAGTGTCTCAGTGTCTCTGTGCCTCAGTGTCTCAGTGTCTCAGTCTCAGAGTCTCAGTGTATCTGTGTCTCAGTGTCTCAGAGTCTCAGTGTCTCTGTGCCTCAGTGTCTCAGTGTCTCAGTGTCTCTGTGCCTCAGAGCCTCATTATCTCAGAGTCTCAGTGTCTCTTTGTCTTTGTGCCTCAGTGTCTCAGTGTCTCTGTGCCTCAGTGTCTCAGTGTCTCAGAGTCTCAGTGTATCTGTGTCTCAGTGTCTCAGAGTCTCAGTGTCTCTGTGCCTCAGTGTCTCAGTGTCTCAGTGTCTCTGTGCCTCAGAGCCTCATTATCTCAGTGTCTCAGTGTCTCAGTTACTCTTTGCACCAGTGTCTCAGAGTCTCAGTGTCTCTGTGTCTCAGTGTCTCTGTCTCTCAGTATCTCAGAGACTCAGTGTCTCAGTGTCTCAGTGTCTCATTGTCTCAGAGTCTCAGTGTCTGAGTGTCTCAGTGTCTCTGTCTCTCAGTGCCTCTGTGCCTCAGTGTCTCCGTGTCTCAGTGCCTCTGTGTCTCAGTGTGTCAAAGTCTCAGTGTCCCTGTGTCTCTGTGTCTCAGAGTCACACTGCCTCTGGGCCTCGGTGTCTCAGTGTCTCAGAGTCACACTGTCTATGTGTCTCTGTGCCTCAGTGCCTCAGTGTCTCTGTGCTCAGTGTCTCAGTGTCTCAGAGTCTCAGTGTCTCTGTGCCTCAGTGTCTCAGTGTCTCCGGGTCTCAGTGTCTCAGAGTCTCAGTGTCTCTGTGTCTCAGTGTCTCAGAGTCTCAGTGTCTCCGAGTCTCAGTGTCTCTGTGCCTCAGTGTCTCAGAGTCTCATTGTCTCTGTGCCTCAGTGTCTCAGTGTCTCTGTGCCTCAGTGTCTCAGTGTCTCAGAGTCTCAGAGTCTCAGTGTATCTGTGTCTCAGTGTCTCAGAGTCTCAGTGTCTCTGTGCCTCAGTGTCTCAGTGTCTCAGTGTCTCTGTGCCTCAGAGCCTCATTATCTCAGAGTCTCAGTGTCTCTTTGTCTTTGTGCCTCAGTGTCTCAGTGTCTCTGTGCCTCAGTGTCTCAGTGTCTCAGAGTCTCAGTGTATCTGTGTCTCAGTGTCTCAGAGTCTCAGTGTCTCTGTGCCTCAGTGTCTCAGTGTCTCAGTGTCTCTGTGCCTCAGAGCCTCATTATCTCAGTGTCTCAGTGTCTCAGTGTCTCAGAGCCTCAGTGTCTCTGAGTCTCAGTGTCTCAGCGTCTCTGTGTCTCAGTGTCTCAGTGTCTCAGTTACTCTGTGCCTCAGTGTCTCAGAGTCTCAGTGTCTCAGTGCCTCAGAGTCTCAGTGTCTCTGTGTCTCTGTGTCTCAGGGTCTCAGTGTCTCTGTCTCTCAGTATCTCAGAGTCTCAGTGTCTCAGTGTCTCTGTGCCTCAGTGTCTCAGTGTCTCTGTGTCTCAGTGTCTCAGTGTCTCATTGTCTCAGAGTCTCAATGTCTCTGTGTCTCAGTGTCTCTGTGCATCAGTGTCTCAATGTCTCTGTGTCTCAGTGTCTCTGTGCATCAGTGTCTCAATGTCTCTGTGCCTTACTGTCTCAGTGTCTGAGTGTCTCATTGTCTCTGAGTCTCAGTTTCTCTGTGTCTCCGTGTCTCTGTGCCTCCGAGTCTCAGTGTCTCAGTGGCTCAGATTCTCATTGTCTCTGTTTCTCAGTGTCTCAGTGTCCCGGTGCCTCAGTGTCCCAGTGTCTCAGAGTCTTAGTGTCTGTGTGACTCTGTGTCTCAGTGTCTCAGTGTCTCAGAGTCTGTGTCTCTGTGACTCAGTGTCTCAGTGTCTCACAGTCTCAGCGTCTCTGTGTCTCAGTGTCTCTGTGTCCCAGTGTCTCTGTGTCTCAGTGTCTCCGTGTCTCTGTGCCTCAGAGTCTCAGTGTCTCTGTGTTTCAGAGTCTCAGTGTCTCTGTGTCTCAGTGTCCCTGTGCCTCAGTGTCCCATCGTCTCAGAGTCTTAGTGTCTGTGTGTCTCAGTGTCTCAGAGTCTCAGAGACTCAGTGTCTCTGTGTCTCAGTCTCTCAGTGTCTCAGAGTCTCAGTGTCTCTGTGCCTCAGTGCCTCAGTGTCTCCGTGTCTCAGTGTCTCAGAGTCTCAGCGTCTTTGTGTCTCTGTGTCTCAGTGACTCAGTGTCCCAGAGTCTCAGTGTCTCTGTGCCTCAGTGTCTTAGTGTCTCAGATTCTCAGTGTCTCTGTGCCTCAGTGTCTCTGTGCCTCAGTGTCTCTGTGTCTCTGTGTCCCAGTGTCACAGAGTCTTAGTGTCTGTGTCTCTCTGTGTCTCAGTGACACAGTGTCTCAGAGTCTCAGTGCCTTAGTGCCTCAGTGTCTCAGTGTCTCAGTGTCTCAGTGTCTCTGTGCCTCAGTGTCCCAGTGTCCCAGTGTCTCAGAGTCTTAGTGTCTGTGTGTCTCTGTGTCTCAGTGACACAGTGTCTCAGAGTCTCATTGTCTCTGTGCCTCAGTGTCTCAGTGTCTCAGAGTCTCAGTGTCTCTGTGTCTCTGTGTCTCTGTGTCTCTGTGCCTCAGAGCCTCATTATCTCAGAGTCTCAGTGTTTCTTTGTCTTTGTGCCTCAGTGTCTCAGAGCCTCAGAGTCTCTGTGTCTCAGTGTCTCAGCGTCTCTGTGTCTCAGTGTCTCAGTGTCTCAGTTACTCTGTGCCTCAGTGTCTCAGAGTCTCAGTGTCTCAGTGCCTCAGAGTCTCAGAGTCTCAGTGTCTCTGTGTCTCTGTGTCTCAGGGTCTCAGTGTCTCTGTCTCTCAGTATCTCAGAGTCTCAGTGTCTCAGTGTCTCTGTGTCTCAATGTCTCAGTGTCTCAGTGTCTCTGTGCATCAGTGTCTCAGTGTCTCTGTGCCTTACTGTCTCAGTGTCTGAGTGTCTCATTGTCTCTGAGTCTCAGTGTCTCTGTGTCTCCGTGTCTCTGTGCCTCAGAGTCTCAGTGTCTCAGAGTCTCAGATTCTCATTGTCTCTGTTTCTCAGTGTCTCAGTGTCCCGGTGCCTCAGTGTCCCAGTGTCTCAGAGTCTTAGGGTCTGTGTGACTCTGTGTCTCAGTGTCTCAGTGTCTCAGAGTCCGTGTCTCTGTGACTCAGTGTCTCAGTGTCTCACAGTCTCAGCGTCTCTGTGTCTCAGTGTCTCAGTGTCTCTGTGTCCCAGTGTCTCTGTGTCTCTGTGTCTCAGTGTCTCCGTGTCTCTGTGCCTCAGAGTCTCAGTGTCTCTGTGTCTCAGAGTCTCAGTGTCTCTGTGTCTCAGTGTCCCTGTGCCTCAGTGTCCCATTGTCTCAGAGTCTTAGTGTCTGTGTGTCTGTGTGTCTCTGTGTCTCAGTGTCTCAGAGTCTCAGAGTCCCTGTGTCTCTGTGTCTCAGTCTCTCAGTGTCTCAGAGTCTCAGTGTCTCTGTGCCTCAGTGCCTCAGTGCCTCAGTGTCTCCGTGTCTCAGTGTCTCAGAGTCTCAGCGTCTTTGTGTCTCTGTGTCTCAGTGACTCAGTGTCCCAGAGTCTCAGTGTCTCTGTGCCTCAGTGTCTCAGTGTCTCGGAGTCTCAGTGTCTCTGTGTCTCTGTGCATCAGTGTCTCAGTGTCTCTGTGCCTCAGTGTCTTAGTGTCTCAGAGTCTCAGTGTCTCTGTGTCTCAGTTACTCTGTGCCTCAGTGTCTCAGAGTCTCAGTGTCTCAGTGTCTCAGAGTCTCAGTGTCTCTGTGTCTCTGTCTCTCTGTATCTCAGAGTCTCAGTGTCTCAGTGTCTCAGTGTCTCTGTGCCTCAGTGTTTCAGTGTCTCAGTGTCTCCATGTCTCTGTGCCTCAGATCCTCAGTGTCTCTGTGTCTCAGAGTCTCAGTGTCTCTGTGTCTCAGTGTCCCTGTGCCTCAGTGTCCCAGTGTCTCAGAGTCTTAGTGTCTGTGTGTCTCTGTGTCTCAGTGTCTCAGAGTCTCAGTGTCTCTGTGTGTCAGTGTCTCAGTGTCTCAGTGTCTCAGACTCTCAGTGTCTCTGTGCCTCAGTGCCTCAGTGTCTCCGTGTCTCAGTGTCTCAGGGTCTCTGTGTCTTTGTGTCTCTGTGCCTCAGTGTCTCAGTGTCCCTGTGTCTCAGTGTCCCAATGTCTCAGAGTCTTAGTGTCTGTGTGTCTCTGTGCCTCAGTGACTCAGTGTCCCAGAGTCTCAGTGTCTCTGTGCCTCAGTGTCTCAGTGTCTCCGTGTCTCTGTGCCTCAGTGTCTCAATGTCTCAGAGTCTGAGTGCCTCTGTCTCTCTGTGTCTCAGTGTCTCAGAGTCTCAGTGTCTCTGTGTCTCAGTGTCTCTGTCTCTGTGTCTCTGTGCCTCTGTGTCTCAGTGTCTCAGTGTCTCTGTGCCTCAGTGTCTCAATGTCTCAGTGTCTCAGAGTGTCAGTGTCTCAGTGTATCTATGTCTCATTGTCTCTGTGTCTCAGTGTCTCTGTGTCTCTGTGTCTCAGTGTCTCAGCGTCTCTGTGTCTCAGTGTCTCAGTTACTCTGTGCACCAGTGTCTCAGAGTCTCAGTGTCTCTGTGTCTCAGTGTCTCTGTCTCTCAGTATCTCAGAGACTCAGTGTCTCAGTGTCTCAGTGTCTCATTGTCTCAGAGTCTCAGTGTCTGAGTGTCTCAGTGTCTCTGTCTCTCAGTGCCTCTGTGCCTCAGTGTCTCCGTGTCTCAGTGCCTCTGTGTCTCAGTGTGTCAAAGTCTCAGTGTCCCTGTGTCTCTGTGTCTCAGAGTCACACTGCCTCTGGGCCTCGGTGTCTCAGTGTCTCAGAGTCACACTGTCTATGTGTCTCTGTGCCTCAGTGCCTCAGTGTCTCTGTGCTCAGTGTCTCAGAGTCTCAGTGTCTCTGTGCCTCAGTGTCTCAGTGTCTCCGGGTCTCAGTGTCTCAGAGTCTCAGTGTCTCTGTGTCTCAGTGTCTCAGAGTCTCAGTGTCTCCGAGTCTCAGTGTCTCTGTGCCTCAGTGTCTCAGAGTCTCATTGTCTCTGTGCCTCAGTGTCTCAGTGTCTCTGTGCCTCAGTGTCTCAGAGTCTCAGAGTCTCAGTGTATCTGTGTCTTAGTGTCTCAGAGTCTCAGTGTCTCTGTGCCTCAGTGTCTCAGTGTCTCAGTGTCTCTGTGCCTCAGAGCCTCATTATCTCAGAGTCTCAGTGTCTCTTTGTCTTTGTGCCTCAGTGTCTCAGTGTCTCTGTGCCTCAGTGTCTCAGAGTCTCAGAGTCTCAGTGTATCTGTGTCTCAGTGTCTCAGAGTCTCAGTGTCTCTGTGCCTCAGTGTCTCAGTGTCTCTGTGCCTCAGAGCCTCATTATCTCAGTTCTCAGTGTCTCAGTGTCTCAGAGCCTCAGTGTCTCTGAGTCTCAGTGTCTCAGCGTCTCTGTGTCTCAGTGTCTCAGTGTCTCAGTTACTCTGTGCCTCAGTGTCTCAGAGTCTCAGTGTCTCAGTGCCTCAGAGTCTCTGTGTCTCTGTGTCTCAGGGTCTCAGTGTCTCTGTCTCTCAGTATCTCAGAGTCTCAGTGTCTCAGTGTCTCTGTGCCTCAGTGTCTCAGTGTCTCTGTGCCTCAGTGTCTCAGTGTCTCATTGTCTCAGAGTCTCAATGTCTCTGTGTCTCAGTGTCTCTGTCTCTCAGTATCTCAGAGTCTCAGTGTCTCAGTGTCTCTGTGCCTCAGTGTCTCAGTGTCTCTGTGCCTCAGTGACTCAGTGTCTCAGTGTCTCACAGTCTCAGCGTCTCTGTGTCTCAGTGTCTCTGTGTCCCAGTGTCTCTGTGTCTCAGTGTCTCCGTGTCTCTGTGCCTCAGAGTCTCAGTGTCTCTGTGTTTCATAGTCTCAGTGCCTCTGTGTCTCAGTGTCCCTGTGCCTCAGTGTCCCATCGTCTCAGAGTCTTAGTGTCTGTGTGTCTCAGTGTCTCAGAGTCTCAGAGACTCAGTGTCTCTGTGTCTCAGTCTCTCAGTGTCTCAGAGTCTCAGTGTCTCTGTGCCTCAGTGCCTCAGTGTCTCCGTGTCTCAGTGTCTCAGAGTCTCAGCGTCTTTGTGTCTCTGTGTCTCAGTGACTCAGTGTCCCAGAGTCTCAGTGTCTCTGTGCCTCAGTGTCTTAGTGTCTCAGATTCTCAGTGTCTCTGTGCCTCAGTGTCTCTGTGTCTCTGTGTCCCAGTGTCACAGAGTCTTAGTGTCTGTGTCTCTCTGTGTCTCAGTGACACAGTGTCTCAGAGTCTCAGTGCCTTAGTGCCTCAGTGTCTCAGTGTCTCAGTGTCTCAGTGTCTCTGTGCCTCAGTGTCCCAGTGTCCCAGTGTCTCAGAGTCTTAGTGTCTGTGTGTCTCTGTGTCTCAGTGACACAGTGTCTCAGAGTCTCATTGTCTCTGTGCCTCAGTGTCTCAGTGTCTCAGAGTCTCAGTGTCTCTGTGTCTCAGTGTCTCTGTGTCTCTGTGTCTCTGTGCCTCAGAGCCTCATTATCTCAGAGTCTCAGTGTTTCTTTGTCTTTGTGCCTCAGTGTCTCAGAGCCTCAGTGTCTCTGTGTCTCAGTGTCTCAGCGTCTCTGTGTCTCAGTGTCTCAGTGTCTCAGTTACTCTGTGCCTCAGTGTCTCAGAGTCTCAGTGTCTCAGTGCCTCAGAGTCTCAGAGTCTCAGTGTCTCTGTGTCTCTGTGTCTCAGGGTCTCAGTGTCTCTGTCTCTCAGTATCTCAGAGTCTCAGTGTCTCAGTGTCTCTGTGTCTCAATGTCTCAGTGTCTCAGTGTCTCTGTGCATCAGTGTCTCAGTGTCTCTGTGCCTTACTGTCTCAGTGTCTGAGTGTCTCATTGTCTCTGAGTCTCAGTGTCTCTGTGTCTCCGTGTCTCTGTGCCTCAGAGTCTCAGTGTCTCAGAGTCTCAGATTCTCATTGTCTCTGTTTCTCAGTGTCTCAGTGTCCCGGTGCCTCAGTGTCCCAGTGTCTCAGAGTCTTAGGGTCTGTGTGACTCTGTGTCTCAGTGTCTCAGTGTCTCAGAGTCCGTGTCTCTGTGACTCAGTGTCTCAGTGTCTCACAGTCTCAGCGTCTCTGTGTCTCAGTGTCTCAGTGTCTCTGTGTCCCAGTGTCTCTGTGTCTCTGTGTCTCAGTGTCTCCGTGTCTCTGTGCCTCAGAGTCTCAGTGTCTCTGTGTCTCAGAGTCTCAGTGTCTCTGTGTCTCAGTGTCCCTGTGCCTCAGTGTCCCATTGTCTCAGAGTCTTAGTGTCTGTGTGTCTCTGTGTCTCAGTGTCTCAGAGTCTCAGAGTCTCAGTGTCTCTGTGTCTCAGTCTCTCAGTGTCTCAGAGTCTCAGTGTCTCTGTGCCTCAGTGCCTCAGTGTCTCCGTGTCTCAGTGTCTCACACTCTCAGCGTCTCTGTGTCTCTGTGTCTCAGTGACTCAGTGTCCCAGAGTCTCAGTGTCTCTGTGCCTCAGTGTCTCAGTGTCTCAGTGTCTCGGAGTCTCAGTGTCTCTGTGTCTCTGTGCATCAGTGTCTCAGTGTCTCTGTGCCTCAGTGTCTTAGTGTCTCAGAGTCTCAGTGTCTCTGTGTCTCAGTTACTCTGTGCCTCAGTGTCTCAGAGTCTCAGTGTCTCAGTGTCTCAGTGTCTCAGTGTCTCTGTGCCTCAGTGTTTCAGTGTCTCAGTGTCTCCATGTCTCTGTGCCTCAGATCCTCAGTGTCTCTGTGTCTCAGAGTCTCAGTGTCTCTGTGTCTCAGTGTCCCTGTGCCTCAGTGTCCCAGTGTCTCAGAGTCTTAGTGTCTGTGTGTCTCTGTGTCTCAGTGTCTCAGAGTCTCAGTGTCTCTGTGTGTCAGTGTCTCAGTGTCTCAGTGTCTCAGAGTCTCAGTGTCTCTGTGCCTCAGTGCCTCAGTGTCTCCGTGTCTCAGTGTCTCAGGGTCTCTGTGTCTTTGTGTCTCTGTGCCTCAGTGTCTCAGTGTCCCTGTGTCTCAGTGTCCCAATGTCTCAGAGTCTTAGTGTCTGTGTGTCTCTGTGCCTCAGTGACTCAGTGTCCCAGAGTCTCAGTGTCTCTGTGCCTCAGTGTCTCAGTGTCTCCGTGTCTCTGTGCCTCAGTGTCTCAATGTCTCAGAGTCTGAGTGCCTCTGTCTCTCTGTGTCTCAGTGTCTCAGAGTCTCAGTGTCTCTGTGTCTCAGTGTCTCTGTCTCTGTGTCTCTGTGCCTCTGTGTCTCAGTGTCTCAGTGTCTCTGTGCCTCAGTGTCTCAATGTCTCAGTGTCTCAGAGTGTCAGTGTCTCAGTGTATCTATGTCTCATTGTCTCTGTGTCTCAGTGTCTCTGTGCTTCAGTGTCTCAGTGTCTCTGTGTCTCTGTGTCTCAGCGTCTCAGAGACTCAGTGTCTCTGTGCTTCAGTGTCTCAGTGTCTCAGAGTGTCAGTGCCTCAGTGTCTCAGTGTCTCTGTGCCTCAGTGTCTCAGTGTCTCAGTGACTCAGAGTTTCCGTGTCTCTGTGTCTCTGTGCCACTGTGCCTCAGTGTCTCAGTGTCTCTGTGCCTCAGTGTCTCAGAGTCTCAGTGTCTCTGTGCCTCAGTGTCTCAGTGTCTCTGTGCCTCAGTGTCTCTGTGTCTCTGTGTCCCAGTGTCCCAGTGTCTCAGAGTCTTAGTGTCTGTGTGTCTCTGTGACTCAGTGACACAGTGTCTCAGAGTCTCATTGTCTCTGTGCCTCAGTGTCTCAGTGTCTCAGTGTCTCAGAGTCTCAGAGACTCAGTGTCTCTGTGTCTCAGTGTCTCAGAGTCTCTGTGCCTCAGTGTCTCAGTGTCTCTGTGTCTCTGTGCCTCAGTGTCTCAGTGTCTCTGTGTCTCTGTGCCTCAGAGCCTCATTATCTCAGAGTCTCAGTGTCTCTTTGTCTTTGTGCCTCAGTGTCTCAGTGTCTCAGAGCCTCAGTGTCTCTGTCTCTCAGTGTCTCAGCGTCTCTGTGTCTCAGTGTCTCAGTGTCTCAGTTACTCTGTGCCTCAGTGTCTCAGAGTCTAAGTGTCTCAGTGCCTCAGAGTCTCAGTGTCTCTGTGTCTCAGGGTCTCAGTGTCACTGTCTTTCAGTATCTCAGAGTCTCAGTGTCTCTGTGTCTCAGTGTCTCAGTGTCTCTGTGCCTCAGTGTCTCAGAGTCTCAGTGTCTCAGAGCCTCAGAGTCTCAGAGTCTCAGTGTCTCAGTGCCTCAGAGTCTCAGAGTCTCAGTGTCTCTGTGTCTCTGTGTCTCAGGGTCTCAGTGTCTCTGTCTCTCAGTATCTCAGAGTCTCACTGTCTCAGTGTCTCAGTGTCTCTGTGCCTCAGTGTCTCAGTGTCTCATTGTCTCAGAGTCTCAATGTCTCTGTGTCTCAGTGTCTCAGTGTCTCAGAGACTCAGTGTCTCTGTGCCTCAGTGTCTCAGTGTCGCAGAGACTCAGTGTCTCTGTGCCTCAGTGCCTCAGTGTCCCTGTGTCTCAGTGTCCCAATGTCTCAGAGTCTTAGTGTCTGTGTGTCTCTGTGCCTCAGTGACTCAGTGTCCCAGAGTCTCAGTGTCTCTGTGCCTCAGTGTCTCAGTGTCTCAGTGTTTCGGTGTCTCAGTGTCTCGGTGCATCAGTGTCTCTGTGTTTCAGTGTCTTCGTGTCTCAGAGTCTCAGTGTCTCAGTGTCTCTATGTCTCAGTGTCTCCGTGTCTCAGAGTCTCAGTGTCTCTGTGCCTCAGTGTTTCAGTGTCTTAGTGTCTCAGAGTCTCTGTGCCTCAGTGTCTCAGAGTCTCTGTGCCTCAGTGTCTCAGTGTCTCAGAGTCTCAGTGTCTCTGTGCCTCAGTGTCTCAGTGTCTCAGTGTCTCTGTGTCTCTGTGCCTCAGAGCCTCATTATCTCAGAGTCTCAGTGTCTCTTTGTCTTTGTGCCTCAGTGTCTCAGAGCCTCAGTGTCTCTGTGTCTCAGTGTCTCAGCGTCTCTGTGTCTCAGTGTCTCAGTTACTCTTTGCACCAGTGTCTCAGAGTCTCAGTGTCTCTGTGTCTCAGTGTCTCTGTCTCTCAGTATCTCAGAGACTCAGTGTCTCAGTGTCTCAGTGTCTCATTGTCTCAGAGTCTCAGTGTCTGAGTGTCTCAGTGTCTCTGTCTCTCAGTGCCTCTGTGCCTCAGTGTCTCCGTGTCTCAGTGCCTCTGTGTCTCAGTGTGTCAAAGTCTCAGTGTCCCTGTGTCTCTGTGTCTCAGAGTCACACTGCCTCTGGGCCTCGGTGTCTCAGTGTCTCAGAGTCACACTGTCTATGTGTCACTGTGCCTCAGTGCCTCAGTGTCTCTGTGCTCAGTGTCTCAGAGTCTCAGTGTCTCTGTGCCTCAGTGTCTCAGTGTCTCCGTGTCTCAGTGTCTCAGAGTCTCAGTGCCTCTGTGTCTCAGTGTCTCAGAGTCTCAGTGTCTCCGAGTCTCAGTGTCTCTGTGCCTCAGTGTCTCAGAGTCTCATTGTCTCTGTGCCTCAGTGTCTCAGTGTCTCTGTGCCTCAGTGTCTCAGTGTCTCAGAGTCTCAGAGTCTCAGTGTATCTGTGTCTCAGTGTCTCAGAGTCTCAGTGTCTCTGTGCCTCAGTGTCTCAGTGTCTCAGTGTCTCTGTGCCTCAGAGCCTCATTATCTCAGAGTCTCAGTGTCTCTTTGTCTTTGTGCCTCAGTGTCTCAGTGTCTCAGTGTCTCAGAGCATCAGTGTCTCTGAGTCTCAGTGTCTCAGCGTCTCTGTGTCTCAGGGTCTCAGTGTCTCTGTCTCTCAGTATCTCAGAGTCTCAGTGTCTCAGTGCCTCAGAGTCTCAGGGTCTCAGTATCTCTGTGTCTCTGTGTCTCAGGGTCTCAGTGTCTCTGTCTCTCAGTATCTCAGAGTCTCAGTGTCTCAGTGTCTCTGTACCTCAGTGTCTCAGTGTCTCTGTGCCTCAGTGTCTCAGTGTCTCATTGTCTCAGAGTCTCAATGTCTCAGTGTCTCAGTGTCTCTGTGCATCAGTGTCTCAATGTCTCTGTGCCTTACTGTCTCAGTGTCTGAGTATCTCATTGTCTCTGAGTCTCAGTGTCTTTGTGTCTCCGTGTCTCTGTGCCTCCGAGTCTCAGTGTCTCTGTGGCTCAGATTCTCATTGTCTATGTTTCTCAGTGTCTCAGTGTCCCGGTGCCTCAGTGTCCCAGTGTCTCAGAGTCTTAGTTTCTGTGTGACTCTGTGTCTCAGTGTCTCAGAGTCTGTGTCTCTGTGACTCAGTGTCTCAGTGTCTCACAGTCTCAGCGTCTCTGTGTCTCAGTGTCTCAGTGTCTCTGTGTCCCAGTGTCTCTGTGTCTCTGTGTCTCAGGGTCTCCGTGTCTCTGTGCCTCAGAGTCTCAGTGTCTCTGTGTCTCAGAGTCTCAGTGTCTCTGTGTCTCAGTGTCCCTGTGCCTCAGTGTCCCATTGTCTCAGAGTCTTAGTGTCTGTGTGTCTCTGTGTCTCAGTGTCTCAGAGTCTCAGAGTCTCAGTGTCTCTGTGTCTCAGTCTCTCAGTGTCTCAGAGTCTCAGTGTCTCTGTGCCTCAGTGCCTCAGTGTCTCCGTGTCTCAGTGTCTCAGAGTCTCAGCGTCTTTGTGTCTCTGTGTCTCAGTGACTCAGTGTCCCAGAGTCTCAGTGTCTCTGTGCCTCAGTGTCTTAGTGTCTCAGATTCTCAGTGTCTCTGTGCCTCAGTGTCTCCGTGTCTCAGTGACTCAGAGTCTCCGTGTCTCTGTGTCTCTGTGCCACTGTGCCTCAGTGTCTCAGTGTCTCTGTGCCTCAGTGACTCAGTGTCCCAGAGTCTCAGTGTCTCTGTGCCTCAGTTTCTCAGTGTCTCAGTGTCTCAGTGTTTCGGTGTCTCAGTGTCTCTGTGCATCAGTGTCTCCGTGTTTCAGTGTCTTCGTGTCTCAGAGTCTCAGTGTCTCAGTGTCTCAGTGTCTCCGTGTCTCAGTGACTCAGAGTTTCCGTGTCTCTGTGTTTCTGTGCCTCTGTGTCTCAGTGTCTCAGAGCCTCAGTGTCTCTGTGCCTCAGTGTCTCATTGTCTTAGTGTCTCAGAGTCTCTGTGCCTCAGTGTCTCAGAGTCTCTGTGCCTCAGTGTCTCAGTGTCTCAGAGTCTCAGTGTCTCTGTGCCTCAGTGTCTCAGTGTCTCTGTGTCTCTGTGCCTCAGAGCCTCATTATCTCAGAGTCTCAGTGTCTCTTTGTCTTTGTGCCTCAGTGTCTCAGAGCATCAGTGTCTCTGTGTCTCAGTGTCTCAGCGTCTCTGTGTCTCAGTGTCTCAGTTACTCTTTGCACCAGTGTCTCAGAGTCTCAGTGTCTCTGTGTCTCAGTGTCTCTGTCTCTCAGTATCTCAGAGACTCAGTGTCTCAGTGTCTCAGTGTCTCATTGTCTCAGAGTCTCAGTGTCTGAGTGTCTCAGTGTCTCTGTCTCTCAGTGCCTCTGTGCCTCAGTGTCTCCGTGTCTCAGTGCCTCTGTGTCTCAGTGTGTCAAAGTCTCAGTGTCCCTGTGTCTCTGTGTCTCAGAGTCACACTGCCTCTGGGCCTCGGTGTCTCAGTGTCTCAGAGTCACACTGTCTATGTGTCTCTGTGCCTCAGTGCCTCAGTGTCTCTGTGCTCAGTGTCTCAGTGTCTCAGAGTCTCAGTGTCTCTGTGCCTCAGTGTCTCAGTGTCTCCGTGTCTCAGTGTCTCAGAGTCTCAGTGTCTCTGTGTCTCAGTGTCTCAGAGTCTCAGTGTCTCCGAGTCACAGTGTCTCTGTGCCTCAGTGTCTCAGAGTTTCTTTGTCTCTGTGCCTCAGTGTCTCAGTGTCTCTGTGCCTCAGTGTCTCAGTGTCTCAGAGTCTCAGAGTCTCAGTGTATCTGTGTCTCAGTGTCTCAGAGTCTCAGTGTCTCTGTGCCTCAGTGTCTCAGTGTCTCAGTGTCTCTGTGCCTCAGAGCCTCATTATCTCAGAGTCTCAGTGTCTCGTTGTCTTTGTGCCTCAGTGTCTCAGTGTCTCAGTGTCTCAGAGCCTCAGTGTCTCTGAGTCTCAGAGTCTCAGCGTCTCTGTGTCTCAGTGTCTCAGTGTCTCAGTTACTCTGTGCCTCAGTGTCTCAGAGTCTCAGAGTCTCAGTGTCTCAGTGCCTCAGAGTCTCAGTGTCTCTGTGTCTCTGTGTCTCAGGGTCTCAGTGTCTCTGTCTCTCAGTATCTCAGAGTCTCAGTGTCTCAGTGTCCCTGTGCCTCAGTGTCTCAGTGTCTCTGTGCCTCAGTGTCTCAGTGTCTCATTGTCTCAGAGTCTCAATGTCTCTGTGTCTCAGTGTCTCTGTGCATCAGTGTCTCAATGTCTCTGTGCCTTACTGTCTCAGTGTCTGAGTGTCTCATTGTCTCTGAGTCTCAGTGTCTCTGTGTCTCCGTGTCTCTGTGCCTCCGAGTCTCAGTGTCTCAGTGGCTCAGATTCTCATTGTCTCTGTTTCTCAGTGTCTCAGTGTCCCGGTGCCTCAGTGTCCCAGTGTCTCAGAGTCTTAGTGTCTGTGTGACTCTGTGTCTCAGTGTCTCAGAGTCTGTGTCTCTGTGACTCAGTGTCTCAGTGTCTCACAGTCTCAGCGTCTCTGTGTCTCAGTGTCTCAGTGTCTCTGTGTCCCAGTGTCTCTGTGTCTCAGTGTCTCCGTGTCTCTGTGCCTCAGAGTCTCAGTGTCTCTGTGTCTCAGAGTCTCAGTGTCTCTGTGTCTCAGTGTCCCTGTGCCTCAGTGTCCCATTGTCTCAGAGTCTTAGTGTCTGTGTGTCTCTGTGTCTCAGTGTCTCAGAGTCTCAGAGTCTCAGTGTCTCTGTGTCTCAGTCTCTCAGTGTCTCAGAGTCTCAGTGTCTCTGTGCCTCAGTGCCTCAGTGTCTCCGTGTCTCAGTGTCTCAGAGTCTCAGCGTCTTTGTGTCTCTGTGTCTCTGTGTCTCAGTGACTCAGTGTCCCAGAGTCTCAGTGTCTCTGTGCCTCAGTGTCTTAGTGTCTCAGATTCTCAGTGTCTCTGTGCCTCAGTGTCTCAGTGTCTCTGTGCCTCAGTGTCTCTGTGTCTCTGTGTCCCAGTGTCTCAGAGTCTTAGTGTCTGTGTGTCTCTGTGTCTCAGTGACACAGTGTCTCAGAGTCTCAGTGTCTCTGTGCCTCAGTGTCCCAGTGTCCCAGTGTCCCAGTGTCTCAGAGTCTTAGTGTCTGTGTGTCTCTGTGTCTCAGAGACATAGTGTCTCAGAGTCTCATTGTCTCTGTGCCTCAGTGTCTCAGTGTCTCAGAGTCTCAGAATCTCAGTGTCTCTGTGTCTCAGTGTCTCAGAGTCTCAGTGTCTCTGTGCCTCAGTGTCTTAGTGTCTCAGATTCTCAGTGTCTCTGTGCCTCAGTGTCTCAGTGTCTCTGTGTCTCAGTGACACAGTGTCTCAGAGTCTCATTGTCTCTGTGCCTCAGTGTCTCAGTGTCTCAGTGTCTCAGAGTCTCAGAGTCTCAGTGTCTCTGTGTCTCAGTGTCTCAGAGTCTCAGTGTCTCTGTGCCTCAGTGTCTTAGTGTCTCAGATTCTCAGTGTCTCTGTGCCTCAGTGTCTCCGTGTCTCAGTGACTCAGAGTCTCCGTGTCTCTGTGTCTCTGTGCCACTGTGCCTCAGTGTCTCAGTGTCTCTGTGCCTCAGTGACTCAGTGTCCCAGAGTCTCAGTGTCTCTGTGCCTCAGTTTCTCAGTGTCTCAGTGTCTCAGTGTTTCGGTGTCTCAGTGTCTCTGTGCATCAGTGTCTCCGTGTTTCAGTGTCTTCGTGTCTCAGAGTCTCAGTGTCTCAGTGTCTCAGTGTCTCCGTGTCTCAGTGACTCAGAGTTTCCGTGTCTCTGTGTTTCTGTGCCTCTGTGTCTCAGTGTCTCAGAGCCTCAGTGTCTCTGTGCCTCAGTGTCTCATTGTCTTAGTGTCTCAGAGTCTCTGTGCCTCAGTGTCTCAGAGTCTCTGTGCCTCAGTGTCTCAGTGTCTCAGAGTCTCAGTGTCTCTGTGCCTCAGTGTCTCAGTGTCTCTGTGTCTCTGTGCCTCAGAGCCTCATTATCTCAGAGTCTCAGTGTCTCTTTGTCTTTGTGCCTCAGTGTCTCAGAGCATCAGTGTCTCTGTGTCTCAGTGTCTCAGCGTCTCTGTGTCTCAGTGTCTCAGTTACTCTTTGCACCAGTGTCTCAGAGTCTCAGTGTCTCTGTGTCTCAGTGTCTCTGTCTCTCAGTATCTCAGAGACTCAGTGTCTCAGTGTCTCAGTGTCTCATTGTCTCAGAGTCTCAGTGTCTGAGTGTCTCAGTGTCTCTGTCTCTCAGTGCCTCTGTGCCTCAGTGTCTCCGTGTCTCAGTGCCTCTGTGTCTCAGTGTGTCAAAGTCTCAGTGTCCCTGTGTCTCTGTGTCTCAGAGTCACACTGCCTCTGGGCCTCGGTGTCTCAGTGTCTCAGAGTCACACTGTCTATGTGTCTCTGTGCCTCAGTGCCTCAGTGTCTCTGTGCTCAGTGTCTCAGTGTCTCAGAGTCTCAGTGTCTCTGTGCCTCAGTCTCTCAGTGTCTCCGTGTCTCAGTGTCTCAGAGTCTCAGTGTCTCTGTGTCTCAGTGTCTCAGAGTCTCAGTGTCTCCGAGTCACAGTGTCTCTGTGCCTCAGTGTCTCAGAGTTTCTTTGTCTCTGTGCCTCAGTGTCTCAGTGTCTCTGTGCCTCAGTGTCTCAGTGTCTCAGAGTCTCAGAGTCTCAGTGTATCTGTGTCTCAGTGTCTCAGAGTCTCAGTGTCTCTGTGCCTCAGTGTCTCAGTGTCTCAGTGTCTCTGTGCCTCAGAGCCTCATTATCTCAGAGTCTCAGTGTCTCGTTGTCTTTGTGCCTCAGTGTCTCAGTGTCTCAGTGTCTCAGAGCCTCAGTGTCTCTGAGTCTCAGAGTCTCAGCGTCTCTGTGTCTCAGTGTCTCAGTGTCTCAGTTACTCTGTGCCTCAGTGTCTCAGAGTCTCAGAGTCTCAGTGTCTCAGTGCCTCAGAGTCTCAGTGTCTCTGTGTCTCTGTGTCTCAGGGTCTCAGTGTCTCTGTCTCTCAGTATCTCAGAGTCTCAGTGTCTCAGTGTCCCTGTGCCTCAGTGTCTCAGTGTCTCTGTGCCTCAGTGTCTCAGTGTCTCATTGTCTCAGAGTCTCAATGTCTCTGTGTCTCAGTGTCTCTGTGCATCAGTGTCTCAATGTCTCTGTGCCTTACTGTCTCAGTGTCTGAGTGTCTCATTGTCTCTGAGTCTCAGTGTCTCTGTGTCTCCGTGTCTCTGTGCCTCCGAGTCTCAGTGTCTCAGTGGCTCAGATTCTCATTGTCTCTGTTTCTCAGTGTCTCAGTGTCCCGGTGCCTCAGTGTCCCAGTGTCTCAGAGTCTTAGTGTCTGTGTGACTCTGTGTCTCAGTGTCTCAGAGTCTGTGTCTCTGTGACTCAGTGTCTCAGTGTCTCACAGTCTCAGCGTCTCTGTGTCTCAGTGTCTCAGTGTCTCTGTGTCCCAGTGTCTCTGTGTCTCAGTGTCTCCGTGTCTCTGTGCCTCAGAGTCTCAGTGTCTCTGTGTCTCAGAGTCTCAGTGTCTCTGTGTCTCAGTGTCCCTGTGCCTCAGTGTCCCATTGTCTCAGAGTCTTAGTGTCTGTGTGTCTCTGTGTCTCAGTGTCTCAGAGTCTCAGAGTCTCAGTGTCTCTGTGTCTCAGTCTCTCAGTGTCTCAGAGTCTCAGTGTCTCTGTGCCTCAGTGCCTCAGTGTCTCCGTGTCTCAGTGTCTCAGAGTCTCAGCGTCTTTGTGTCTCTGTGTCTCTGTGTCTCAGTGACTCAGTGTCCCAGAGTCTCAGTGTCTCTGTGCCTCAGTGTCTTAGTGTCTCAGATTCTCAGTGTCTCTGTGCCTCAGTGTCTCAGTGTCTCTGTGCCTCAGTGTCTCTGTGTCTCTGTGTCCCAGTGTCTCAGAGTCTTAGTGTCTGTGTGTCTCTGTGTCTCAGTGACACAGTGTCTCAGAGTCTCAGTGTCTCTGTGCCTCAGTGTCCCAGTGTCCCAGTGTCCCAGTGTCTCAGAGTCTTAGTGTCTGTGTGTCTCTGTGTCTCAGAGACATAGTGTCTCAGAGTCTCATTGTCTCTGTGCCTCAGTGTCTCAGTGTCTCAGAGTCTCAGAATCTCAGTGTCTCTGTGTCTCAGTGTCTCAGAGTCTCAGTGTCTCTGTGCCTCAGTGTCTTAGTGTCTCAGATTCTCAGTGTCTCTGTGCCTCAGTGTCTCAGTGTCTCTGTGTCTCAGTGACACAGTGTCTCAGAGTCTCATTGTCTCTGTGCCTCAGTGTCTCAGTGTCTCAGTGTCTCAGAGTCTCAGAGTCTCAGTGTCTCTGTGTCTCAGTGTCTCAGAGTCTCAGTGTCTCTGTGCCTCAGTGTCTTAGTGTCTCAGATTCTCAGTGTCTCTGTGCCTCAGTGTCTCCGTGTCTCAGTGACTCAGAGTCTCCGTGTCTCTGTGTCTCTGTGCCACTGTGCCTCAGTGTCTCAGTGTCTCTGTGCCTCAGTGACTCAGTGTCCCAGAGTCTCAGTGTCTCTGTGCCTCAGTGTCTTAGTGTCTCAGATTCTCAGTGTCTCTGTGCCTCAGTGTCTCAGTGTCTCTGTGCCTCAGTGTCTCTGTGTCTCTGTGTCTCTGTGTCCCAGTGTCTCAGAGTCTTAGTGTCTGTGTGTCTCTGTGTCTCAGTGACACAGTGTCTCAGAGTCTCAGTGCCTTAGTGCCTCAGTGTCTCAGTGTCTCAGTGTCTCAGTGTCTCTGTGCCTCAGTGTCCCAGTGTCCCAGTGTCTCAGAGTCTTAGTGTCTGTGTGTCTCTGTGTCTCAGTGACACAGTGTCTCAGAGTCTCATTGTCTCTGTGTCTCAGTGCCTCAGTGTCTCAGAGTCTCAGAGTCTCAGTGTCTCTGTGTCTCAGTGTCTCAGAGTCTCAGTGTCTCTGTGCCTCAGTGCCTCAGTGTCTCAGTGTCTCAGTGTCTCAGCGTCTCTGTGTCTCAGTGTCTCAGTTACTCTGTGCCTCAGTGTCTCAGTGTCTCAGAGTCTCAGAGTCTCAGAGTCTCAGTGTCTCTGTGTCTCTGTGTCTCAGGGTCTCAGTGTCTCTGTCTCTCAGTATCTCAGTGTCTCAGTGTCTCTGTGCCTCAGTGTCTCAGTGTCTCAGTGTCTCTGTGCCTCAGTGTCTCAGTGTCTCAGTGTCTCAGTGTCTCATTGTATCAGAGTCTCAATGTCTCAGTGTCTCAGTGTCTCTGTGCATCAGTGTCTCAGTGTCTCTGTGCCTTACTGTCTCAGTGTCTGAGTGTCTCATTGTCTCTGAGTCTCAGTGTCTCAGTGTCTCTGTGTCTCCGTGTCTCTGTGCCTCAGAGTCTCAGTGTCTCAGAGTCTCAGATTCTCATTGTCTCTGTTTCTCAGTGTCTCAGTGTCCCGGTGCCTCAGTGTCCCAGTGTCTCAGAGTCTTAGTGTCTGTGTGACTCTGTGTCTCAGTGTCTCAGTGTCTCAGAGTCCGTGTCTCTGTGACTCAGTGTCTCAGTGTCTCACAGTCTCAGCGTCTCTGTGTCTCAGTGTCTCAGTGTCTCTGTGTCCCAGTGTCTCTGTGTCTCAGTGTCTCCGTGTCTCTGTGCCTCAGAGTCTCAGTGTCTCTGTGTCTCAGAGTCTCAGTGTCTGTGTGTCTCAGTGTCCCTGTGCCTCAGTGTCCCATTGTCTCAGAGTCTTAGTGTCTGTGTGTCTCAGTGTCTCAGTGTCTCAGAGTCTCAGAGTCTCAGTGTCTCTGT
Organism: Carcharhinus amblyrhynchos; assembly: GCF_965287045.1. NCBI lineage: Eukaryota > Metazoa > Chordata > Chondrichthyes > Carcharhiniformes > Carcharhinidae > Carcharhinus > Carcharhinus amblyrhynchos. The sequence continues at coordinate 71,143 of NW_027649971.1, forward strand.
GTCTCAGTCTCTCAGTGTCTCAGAGTCTCAGTGTCTCTGTGCCTCAGTGCCTCAGTGTCTCCGTGTCTCAGTGTCTCAGAGTCTCAGCGTCTTTGTGTCTCTGTGTCTGAGTGACTCAGTGTCCCAGAGTCTCAGTGTCTCTGTGCCTCAGAGTCTCAGTGTCTCTGTGTCTCAGTGTCTCAGAGTCTCGGTGTCTCAGTGTCTCAGTGTCTCTGTGTCTCTGCGTCTCAGTGTCTCAGTTTCTCTGTGTCTCAGTGTCTCAGAGTCTCAGTATCTCTGTGTCTCAGTTTCTCAGTGTCTCTGTGTCTCTGTGTCTCAGTGTCTCAGAGTCGAAGTGTCTCTGTGTCGCTGTGTCTCTGTGTCTCTGTGTCTCTGTGTCTCAGTGTCTCTGTGTCTCTGTGTCTCTGTGTCTCAGTCTCTCAGAGTCTCAGTGTCTCTGTGTCTCACTGTCTCTGTGTCTCAGTGACTCAGTGCCTCAGAGTCTCGGTGTCTCAGTGTCTCAGAGTCTCTGCGTCTCTGTGTCTCTGTGTCTCAGTGTCTTTGTGTCTCAGTGTCTCCGAGTCTCAGTGTCTCTGTGTCTATGTGACTCAGTGTCTCAGAGTCTCAGTGTCTCTGTGCCTCAGAGTCTCAGTGTCTCTGTGTCTCAGTGTCTCAGAGTCTCGGTGTCTCAGTGTCTCAGTGTCTCTGTGTCTCTGCGTCTCAGTGTCTCAGTTTCTCGGTGTCTCAGTGTCTCAGAGTCTCTGTGTCTCTGTGTCTCTGTGTCTCAGTGTCTCAGAGTCTCGGTGTCTCTGTGTCTCAGTGTCTCAGTGTCTCAGAGTCTCAGTGTCTCTGTGTCTCAGTGTCTCTGTGTCTCAGTGCCTCAGTGTCTCAATGTCTCAGTGTCTCAGAGTCTCAGTGTCTCTGTGTCTCAGTGTCTCAGAGTCTCAGTGTCTCAGTGTCTCAGAGTCTCAGTGTCTCTGTGTCCTTGTGTCTCAGTGTCTCAGGGTCTCAGTGTCTCTGTGTCACTGAGTCTCAGTGTCTCTGTGTCTCAGTGCCTCTGTGTCTCAGTGTCTCAGAGTCTCAGTGTCTCAGTGTCTCAGAGTCTCAGAGTCTTAGTGTCTCTGTGTCTCTGAGTCTCAGTGTCTCAGAGTCTCAGTGTCTCAGTGTCTCAGAGTCTCTGTGTCTCTGTGTCTCAGAGTCTCAGTATCTCAGAGCCTCAGATTCTCAGTGTCTCTGTGTCTCAGTGTTTCTTTGTCTCAGTGTCTCAGAGTCTCAGTGTCTCTGTGTCTCAGCGTCTCAGAGTCTCAGTGTCTCAGTTTATCTGTGTCTCAGTGTCTCAGTGTCTCAGAGTCTCAGTGTCTCTGTGTCTCAGTGTCTCAGAGTCTCAGTGTCTCTGTGTCTCAGAGTCACAGTGTCACTATGCCTCAGAGTCTCTGTGTCTCTGTGTCTCAGTGTCTCTGTGTCTGGGTGTCTCAGTGTCTCCGTGTCTCAGTGTCTCAGTCTCTCTGTGTCTCAGTGTCTCTGTGTCTCTGTGTCTCTGTGTCTCAGTCTCTCAGAGTCTCAGTGTCTCTGTGTCTCACTGTCTCTGTGTCTCTGTGTCTCAGTGTCTCAGTGCCTCAGAGTCTCGGTGCCTCAGTGTCTCAGAGTCTCTGTGTCTCAGTGTCTCAGTGTATCAGGGTCTCAGTGTCTCAGTGTCTTTGTGTCTCAGTGTCTCTGTGTCTCTATGTCTCTTTGTCTCTTTGTCTCAGAGTCTCAGTTTCTCTGTGTCTCAGTGTCTCTGAGTCTCAGTGTCTCAGAGTCTCTGTGTCTCAGTGTCTCTGTGTCTCAGTGTCTCAGAGTCTCAGTGTCTCACTGTCTCAGACTCTCAGTGTCTCAGTGTCTCAGTGTCTCTGAGTCCCAGTGTCTCAGAGTCTCTGTGTCTCAGAATCTCAGAGTCTCAGTGTCTCACCGTCTCAGAGTCTCAGTGTCTCTGAGTCTCTGTGTCTCTGTGTCTCAGTGTCTCAGAGTCTCAGTGTCTCTGTGCATCAGTGTCTCTGTGTCTCACTCTCTCTGTGTGTCAGAGTCTCAGTGTCTCTGTGTCTCAGTGTCTCTGTGTCTGGGTGTCTCAGTGTCTCCGTGTCTCAGTGTCTCTGAGTCTCTGTGTCTCTGTGTCTCTGTGTCTCAGAGTCTCAGTGTCTCTGTCCATCAGTGTCTCTGTGTCTCACTCTCTCTGTGTGTCTCAGTGTCTCAGAGTCTCAGTTCCTCTGTGTCTCAGTGTCTCTGTGTCTCAGTGTCTCAGAGTCTGTGTCTCTGTGTCTCAGTGTCTCTGTGTCTGGGTGTCTCCGTGTCTCAGTGTCTCAGTCTCTCTGTGTCTCAGTGTCTCTGTGTCTGTGTGTCTCAGTCTCTCAGAGTCTCAGTGTCTCTGTGTCTCTCTGTCTCTGTGCCTCTGTGTCTCAGTGTCTCAGTGCCTCAGAGTCTCGGTGTCTCAGTGTCTCAGAGTCTCTGTGTCTCTGTGTCTCTGTGTCTCATGTCTCAGTGCCTCAGAGTCTCGGTGTCTCAGTGTCTCAGAGTCTCTGTGTCTCTGTGTCTCAGTGTCTCTGTGTCTGGGTGTCTCAGTGTCTCCGTGTCTCAGTGTCTCAGTCTCTCTGTGTCTCAGTGTCTCTGTGTCTCTGTGTCTCCGTCTCTCAGAGTCTCAGTGTCTCTGTGTCTCACTGTCTCTGTGCCTCTGTGTCTCAGTGTCTCAGTGCCTCAGAGTCTCGGTGTCCCAGTGTCTCAGAGTCTCTGTGTCTCCGTGTTTCTGTGTCTCTGTGTCTCAGTGTCTCTGTGTCTGGGTGTCTCAGTGTCTCCGTGTCTCAGTGTCTCAGTCTCTCTGTGTCTCAGTGTCTCTGTGTCTCTGTGTCTCAGTCTCTCAGAGTCTCAGTGTCTCTGTGTTTCATTGTCTCTGTGTCTCTGTGTCTCAGTGTCTCAGTGCCTCAGAGTCTCGGTGTCTCAGTGTCTCAGAGTCTCTGTGTCTCTGTGTCTCAGTGTCTTTGTGTCTCAGTGTCTCCGAGTCTCAGTGTCTCTGTGCCTCTGTGACTCAGTGTCTCAGTGCCTCAGAGTCTCAGTGTCTCTGTGTCTCAGTGTCTCAGTGTCTCAGAGTCTCGGTGTCTCAGTGTCTCTGTGTCTCTGCGTCTCAGTGTCTCAGTTTCTCTGTGTCTCAGTGTCTCAGAGTCTCAGTATCTCTGTGTCTCAGTTTCTCAGTGTCTCTGTGTCTCTGTGTCTCAGTGTCTCAGAGTCGAAGTGTCTCTGTGTCGCTGTGTCTCAGTGTCTCCGTGTCTCTGTGTCTCAGTGTCTGAGTCTCAGTGTCTCTGTGTCTCAGTGTCTCTGTGTCTCAGTGTCTCAGAGTCTCAGTGTCTCACTGTGTCAGAGTCTCAGTGTCTCAGTGTCTCTGTGTCTCTGTGTTTCAGTGTCTCAGAGTCTCAGTGTCTCTGTGTCTCAGTGTCTCTGTGTCTCAGTGTCTCAGAGTCTCAGTGTCTCTGTGTCTCTCTGTCTCAGTGTCTCAGTGTCTCAGAGTCTCAGTGTCTCGGTGTCGCTGTGTCTCAGTGTTTCAGTGTCTCTCTGTCTCAGTGTCTCAGAGACTCAGTGTCTCACTCTCTCTGTGTGTCAGAGTCTCAGTGTCTCTGTGTCTCAGTGTCTCTGTGTCTCTGTGTCTCAGTGTCTCTGTGTCTCAGTGTCTCTGTGTCTCTGTGTCTCTGTGTCTCAGTTTCTCAGAGTCTCAGTGTCTCTGTGTCTCACTGTCTCTCTGTCTCTGTGTCTCAGTGTCTCAGAATCTCGGTGTCTCAGTGTCTCAGAGTCTCAATGTCTCTGTGTCTCAGTGTCCCTGTGTCTCAGTGTCTCCGAATCTCAGTGTCTCTGTGTCTCTGTGACTCAGTGTCTCAGAGTCTCAGTGTCTCAGTGCCTCAGAGTCTCAGTGTCTCTGTGTCTCTGTGTCTCAGTGTCTCTGTGTCTCAGTGTCTCAGAGTCTCAGTGTCTCAGTGTCTCTGCGTCTCAGTGTCTCAGAGTCTCAGTGTCTCAGTGTCTCAGAGTCTCAGTGTCTCTGTGTCCGTGTGTCTCAGTGTCTCAGGGTCTCAGTGTCTCTGTGTCTCTGAGTCTCAGTGTCTCTGTGTCTCAGTGCCTCTGTGTCTCAGTGTCTCAGAGTCTCAGTGTCTCAGAGTCTCAGAGTCTCAGTGTCTCTGTGTCTCTGTTTCTCAGTGTCTCAGAGTCTCAGTGTCTCAGTGTCTCAGAGTCTCTGTGTCTCTATGTCTCAGTGTCTCTGTGTCTCAGTGTCTCAGAGTCTCTGTGTCTCTATGTCTCAGTGTCTCTGTGTCTCACTGTCTCAGAGTCTCAGTGTCTCAGTGCCTCAGATTCTCAGTGTCTCTGTGTCTCAGTGTTTCTGTGTCTCTGTGTCTCAGAGTCTCAGTGTCTCAGTGTCTCAGTGTCTCAGTGTCTCAGAGTCTCAGTATCTCTGTGTCTCAGTGTCTATGTGTCTCAGTGTCTCAGAGTCTCAGTGTCCCTGTGTCTCAGAGTCCCAGAGTCTCAGTGTCTCTGTTTCTCCGTGTCTCAGTGTCTCTGTGTCTCATTGTCTCAGAGTCTCAGTGTCTCAGTGTCTCAGAGTCTCAGTGTCTTTGTGTCTCAGAGTCTCTGTGTCTCTGTGTCTCAGTGTTCAGGGTCTCAGTGTCTCAGTGTCTTTGTGTCTCAGTGTCTCTTTGTCTATTTGTCACTGTGTCTCAGATTCTCAGTGTCTCAGTGTCGCAGTGTGTCAGAGTCTCAGTGTCTCTGTGTCTCAGTGTCTATGTGTCTCAGTGTCCCTGTGTCTCAGTGTCTCAGAGTCTCAGTGTCTCTGTGCCTCCGTGTCTCAGTGTCTCAGTGTCTCTGTGTCTCAGTGTCTCTGTGTCTCATTGTCTCAGAGTCTCAGTGTCTCTGTGTCTCAGAGTCTCTGTGTCACAGTGTCTCAGTGTCTCAGGGTCTCAGTGTCTCAGTGTCTTTGTGTCTCAGTGTCTCAGTGTCTTTGTGTCTCAGTGTCTCTGTGTCTATTTGTCTCTTTGTCTCTGTGTCTCAGAGTCTCAGTGCCTCAGTGTCTCAGAGTCTCAGTTTATCTGTGTCTCAGTGTCTCTGGGACTCAGTGTCTCAGAGTCTCTGTGTCTCAGTGTCTCTGTGTCTCAGTGTCTCAGAGTCTCAGTGTCTCACTGTCTCAGAGTCTCAGTGTCTCTGTGTCTCACTGTCTCAGTGTCTCTGTGTCTCAGTGTCTCAGAGTCTCAGTGTCTCTGAGTCGCTGTGTCTCAGTGCATCTGTGTCTCAGTGTCTCTGTGTCTCAGTGTCTCAGTTTCTCTGTGTCTCAGTGTCTCAGTGTCTCTGTGTCGCTGTGTCTCAGTGCATCTGTGTCTCAGAATCTCAGAGTCTCAGTGTCTCACTGTCTCAGTGTCTCAGTGTCTCTGTGTCTCTGTGTCTCAGTGTCTCAGAGTCTCAGTGTCTCTGTGCATCAGTGTCCCTGCGTCTCACTCTCTCTGTGTGTCAGAGTCTCAGTGTCTCTGTGTCTCAGTGTCTCTGTGTCTGGGTGTCTCAGTGTCTCTGTGTCTGGGTGTCTCAGTGTCTCCGTGTCTCAGTGTCTCAGTCTCTCTGTGTCTCAGTGTCTCTGTGTCTCTGTGTCTCAGTCTCTCAGAGTCTCAGTGTCTCTGTGTCTCACTGTCTCTGTGTCTCAGTGTCTCAGTGCCTCAGAGTCTCGGTGTCTCAGTGTCTCAGAGTCTCTGTGTCTCAGTGTCTCAGTGTCTCTGTGTCTCAGTGTCTCAGTTTCTCTGTGTCTCAGTGTCTCAGAGTCTCAGTGTCTCTGTGTCTCAGTGTCTCAGTTTCTCTGTGTCTCTGTGTCTCAGTGTCTCAGAGTCTAAGTGTCTCTGCGTCGCTGTGTCTCAGTGTCTCTGTGTCTCAGTGTCTCAGAGTCTAAGTGTCTCTGTGTCGCTGTGTCTCAGTGTCTCAGTGTCTCTGTGTCTCAGTGTCTCAGAGTCTCAGTGTCTCGGCGTCTCAGTGTCTCTGTGTCTCAGTGTCTCAGAGTCTCAGTGTCTTAGAGTGTCAGAGTCTCAGTGTCTCTGTTTCTCTGTGTCTCAGTGTCTCAGAGTCTCAGTGTCTCTGTGTCGCTGTGTCTCAGTGTCTCAGTGTCTCTGTGTCTCAGTGTCTCAGAGTCTCAGTGTCTCTCTGTCTCTCTGTCTCTGTGTCTCAGTGTCTCAGTGTCTCAGAGTCTCAGTGTCTCGTTGTCGCTGTGTCTCAGTGTTTCAGTGTCTCTCTGTCTCAGTGTCTCAGAGCCTCAGTGTCTCTGTGTCTCACTCTCTCTGTGTGTCAGAGTCTCAGTGTCTCTGTGTCTCAGTGTGTCTGTGTCTCTGTGTCTCAGTTTCTCAGAGTCTCAGTGTCTCTGTGTCTCACTGTCTCTGTGTCTCTGTGTCTCAGAGTCTCAGTGTCTCTGTGTCTCAGTTTCTCTGTGTCTCTGTGTCTCAGTGTCTCTGTGTCTCAGTGTCTCTGTGTGGCTGTGTCTCTGTGTCTCACTTTCTCAGTGTCTCAGTGTCTCTGTGTCTCACTGTCTCTGTGTCTCTGTGTCTCAGTGTCTCAGAGTCTCGGTGTCTCAGTCTCTCAGAGTCTCTGTTTCTCAGTGTCTCAGAGTCTCAGTGTCTCAGTGTCTCAGAGTCTCAGTGTCTCTATGTCTCAGAGTCTCTGTGACTCAGTGTCTCAGAGTCTCAGTGTCTCAGTGCCTCAGATTCTCAGTGTCTCTGTGTCTCAGTGTTTCTGTGTCTCAGTGTCTCAGAGTCTCAGTGTCTCTGTGTCTCAGTGTCTCAGTGTCTCAGAGTCTCAGTATCTCTGTGTCTCAGTGTCTATGTGTCTCAGTGTCTCAGAGTCTCAGTGTCCCTGTGTCTCAGAGTCCCAGAGTCTCAGTGTCTCTGTTTCTCCGTGCCTCATTGTCTCAGTGTCTCTGTGTCTCTGTGTCTCTGTGTCTCATTGTCTCAGAGTCTCAGTGTCTCAGTGTCTCAGAGTCTCAGTGTCTCTGTGTCTCTGTGTCTCAGTGTTCAGGGTCTCAGTGTCTCAGTGTCTTTGTGTCTCAGTGTCTCTGTGTCTCTTTGTCTATTTGTCTCTGTGTCTCAGATTCTCAGTGTCTCAGTGTCGCAGGGTGTCAGAGTCTCAGTGTCTCTGTGTCTCAGTGTCTATGTGTCTCAGTGTCCCTGTGTCTCAGTGTCTCAGAGTCTCAGTGTCTCTGTGCCTCCGTGTCTCAGTGTCTCAGTGTCTCTGTGTCTCTGTGTCTCAGTGTCTCTGTGTCTCATTGTCTCAGAGTCTCAGTGTCTCTGTGTCTCAGAGTCTCTGTGTCTCAGTGTCTCAGTGTCTCAGGGTCTCAGTGTCTCAGTGTCTCAGTGTCTTTGTGTCTCAGTGTCTCTGTGTCTCTTTGTCTCTTTGTCTCTTTGTCTCTGTGTCTCAGAGTCTCAGTGTCTCAGTGTCTCAGAGTCTCAGTTTCTCTGTGTCTCAGTGTCTCTGAGTCTCAGTGTCTCAGAGTCTCTGTGTCTCAGTGTCTCTGTGTCTCAGTCTCTCAGAGTCTCAGTGTCTCTGTGTCGCTGTGTCTCAGTGCATCTGTGTCTCAGTGTCTCTGTGTCTCAGTGTCTCTGTGTCTCAATGTCTCAGAGTCTCTGTGTCTCTGTGTCGCTGTGTCTCAGTGCATCTGTGTCTCAGAATCTCAGAGTCTCAGTGTCTCACTGTCTCAGAGTCTCAGTGTCTCTGTGTCTCTGTGTCTCAGTGTCTCAGAGTCTCAGTGTCTCTGTGCATCAGTGTCCCTGCGTCTCACTCTCTCTGTGTGTCAGAGTCTCAGTGTCTCAGTGTCTCTGTGTCTGGGTGTCTCAGTGTCTCTGTGTCTGGGTGTCTCAGTGTCTCCGTGTCTCAGTGTCTCAGTCTCTCTGTGCCTCAGTGTCTCTGTGTCTCTGTGTCTCAGTCTCTCAGAGTCTCAGTGTCTCTGTGTCTCACTGTCTCTGTGTCTCAGTGTCTCAGTGCCTCAGAGTCTCGGTGTCTCAGTGTCTCAGAGTCTCTGCGTCTCTGTGTCTCTGTGTCTCAGTGTCTTTGTGTCTCAGTGTCTCCGAGTCTCAGTGTCTCTGAGTCTATGTGACTCAGTGTCTCAGAGTCTCAGTGTCTCTGTGCCTCAGAGTCTCAGTGTCTCTGTGTCTCAGTGTCTCTGTGTCTCAGTGTCTCAGAGTCTCGGTGTCTCAGTGTCTCAGTGTCTCTGTGTCTGTGTCTCAGTGTCTCAATTTCTCTGAGTCTCAGAGTCTAAGTGTCTCTGTGTCGCTGTGTCTCAGTGTCTCAGTGTCTCTGTGTCTCAGTGTCTCAGAGTCTAAGTGTCTCTGTGTCACTGTGTCTCAGTGTCTCAGTGTCTCTGTGTCTCAGTGTCTCAGAGTCTCAGTGTCTCTGTGTCTCAGTGTCTCTGTGTCTCAGTGTCTCAGAGTCTCAGTGTCTCAGTGTGTCAGAGTCTCAGTGTCTCTTTGTCTCTGTGTCTCAGTGTCTCAGAGTCTCAGTGTCTCTGTGTCGCTGTGTCTCAGTGTCTCAGTGTCTCTGTGTCTCAGTGTCTCTCTGTCTCTGTGTCTCAGTGTCTCAGTGTCTCAGAGTGTCAGTGTCTCGGTGTCGCTGTGTCTCAGTGTTTCAGTGTCTCTCTGTCTCAGTGTCTCAGAGCCTCAGTGTCTCTGTGTCTCACTCTCTCTGTGTGTCAGAGTCTCAGTGTCTCTGTGTCTCAGTGTGTCTGTGTCTCTTTGTCTCAGTTTCTCAGAGTCTCAGTGTCTCTGTGTCTCACTGTCTCTGTGTCTCTGTGTCTCACAGTCTCAGTGTCTCTGTGTCTCAGTTTCTCTGTGTCTCAGTGTCTCAGTGTCTCTGTGTCTCAGTGTCTCAGTGTGTCTTTGTCTCTGTGTCTCAGTTTCTCAGAGTCTCAGTGTCTCTGTGTCTCACTGTCTCTGTGTCTCTGTGTCTCAGTGTCTCAGAGTCTCAGAGTCTCTGTGTCTCTGTGTCTCAGTGTCTCTGTGTCTCAGTGTCTCCGAGTCTCAGTGTCTCTGTGTCTCTGTGACTCAGTGTCTTAGAGTCTCAGTGTCTCAGTGCCTCAGTGTCTTTGTGTCTCTGTGTCTCAGTGTCTCTGTGTCTCAGTGTCTCAGAGTCTCGGTGTCTCAGTGTCTCAGTCTCTCAGTGTATCTGTGTCTCAGTGCCTCAGAGTCTCAGTGTCTCGGTGTCTCAGTGTCTCTGTGTCTCAGTGTCTCAGAGTCTCAGTGTCTCTGTGTCTCAGTGTGTCTGTTTCTCTGTGTATCAGTGTATCAGAGTCTCAGTGCCTCAGTGTCTCAGAGTCACAGTGTCTCTGTGTCGCAGTGTCTCAGAGTCTCAGTGTCTCTGTGTCTCTGTGTCTCTGTGTCTCAGAGTCTCAGTGTCTCAGTGTCTCAGAGTATCAGTGTCTCTGTGTCTCAGTGTCTCTGTGTCATTTTGTCTCTGTGTCTCAGTGTCTCAGTGTCTCTGTGTCTCAGTGTCTCAGTGTGTCTGTGTCTCTGTGTCTCAGTTTCTCAGAGTCTCAGTGTCTCTGTGTCTCAATGTCTCTGTGTCTCAGTGTCTCAGTGCCTCAGAGTCTCGGTGTCTCAGTGTCTCAGAGTCTCTGTGTATCTCTGTCTCATTGTCACAGAGTCTCAGTGTCTCTGTGTCCCACAGTATCTGTGTCACAGTGTCTCAGTGCCTCAGAGTCTCGGTGTCTCAGTGTCTCTGTGTCTCTGTGTCTCTGTGTCTCAGTGTCACAGTGTCTTTGTGTCTCAGTGTCTCTGAGTCTCAGTGCCTCTATGTCTCTGTGACTCAGTGCCTCAGAGTCTCAGTGTCTCTGTGTCTCTGTGTCTCAGTGTCTCTGTGTCTCAGTGTCTCAGAGTCTCGGTGTCTCAGTGTCTCAGTGTCTCTGTGTCTCTGTGTCTCAGTGTCTCAGTTTCTCTGTGTCTCAGTGTCTCAGAGTCTCAGTGTCTCTGTGTCTCAGTGTCTCAGAGCCTAAGTGTCTCTGTGTCGCTGTGTCTCAGTGTCTCAGTGTCTCTGTGTCTCAGTGTCTCAGTGTCTCTGTGTCTCAGTGTCTCAGATTCTCAGTGTCTCTGTGTCTCAGTATCTCTGTGTCTCTGTGTCTCTGTGTCTCAGTGTCTCAGTGTCTCAGAGTCTCACTGTGTCAGAGCCTCAGTGTCTCAGTGTCTCTCTGTCTCTGTGTCTCTGTGTCTCAGAGTCTCAGTGTCTCTGTGTCGCTGTGTCTCAGTGTCTCAGTGTCTCAGAGTCTCAGTGTCTCTGTGTCTCACTCTCTCTGTGTGTCAGAGTCTCAGTGTCACTGTGTCTCAGTGTCTCTGTGTCTCTGTGTCTCAGTGTCTCTGTGTCTGGGTGTCTCAGTGTCTCCGTGTCTCAGTGTCTCAGTCTCTCAATGTCTCAGTGCCTCAGAGTCTCGGTGTCTCAGTGTCTCAGAGTCTCTGTGTCTCTGTGTCTCAGTGTCTCAGTGTCTTTGTGTCTCAGTGTCTCCGAGTCTCAGTGCCTCTGTGTCTCTGTGACTCAGTGTCTCAGAGTCTCAGTGTCTCAGTGCCTCAGAGTCTCAGTGTCTCTGTGTCTCTGTGTCTCAGTGTCTCTGTGTCTCAGTGTCTCAGAGTCTCGGTGTCTCAGTGTCTCAGTGTCTCTGTGTCTCTGTGTCTCAGTGTCTCAGTTTCTCTGTGTCTCAGTGTCTCAGAGTCTCAGTGTCTCTGTGTCTCAGTGTCTCAGAGCCTAAGTGTCTCTGTGTCGCTGTGTCTCAGTGTCTCAGTGTCTCTGTGTCTCAATGTCTCAGTGTCTCTTTGTCCCAGTGTCTCAGAGTCTCAGTGTCTCTGTGTCTTAGTATCTCTGTGTCTCTGTGTCTCAGTGTCTCAGTGTCTCAGAGTCTCCGTGTCTCACTGTGTCAGAGTCTCAGTGTCTCAGTGTCTCTGTGTCTCAGATTCTCAGAGTCTCAGTGTCTCTGTGTCGCTGTGTTTCAGAGTCTCAGTGTCTCAGAGTCTCAGTGTATCTGTGTCTCACTCTCTCTGTGTGTCAGAGTCTCAGTGTCACTGTGTCTCAGTGTCTCTGTGTCTCTGTGTCTCAGTGTCTCTGTGTCTGGGTGTCTCAGTGTCTCCGTGTCTCAGTGTCACAGTTTCTCAGTGTCTCAGTGTCTCTGTGTCTCTGTGTCTCAGTGTCTCAGAGTCTCAGTGTCTCTGTGTCGCTGTGTCTCAGTGTCTCAGTGTCTCTGTGTCTCAGTGTCTCAGAGTCTCAGTGTCTCTGTGTCTCACTCTCTCTGTGTCTCTGTGTCTCAGTGTCTCAGTGTCTCAGAGTCTCAGTGTCACAGTGCCTCAGAGTCTCAGAGCCTCAGTGTCTCTGTGTCTCAGTGTCTCTGTGATCAGTGTCTCAGAGTCTCAGTGTCTCAGTGTCTCAGTGTCCCTGTGTCTCAGTGTCTCAGTTTCTCTGTGTCTCAGTGTCTCAGAGTCTCAGTGTCTCAGTGTCTCAGTGTCTCTGTATCTCAGTGTCTCAGAGTCTAAGTGTTTCTGTGCCGCTGTGTCTCAGTGTCTCAGTGTCTCTGTGTCTCAGTGTCTCAGAGTCTCAGTGTCTCTGTGTCTCAGTGTCTCTGTGTCTCAGTGTCTCAGAGTCTCATTGTCTCACTGTGCCAGAGTCTCAGTGTCTCTGTGTCTCAGTGTCTCAGAGTCTCAGTGTCTCTGTGTCGCTGTGTCTCAGTGTCTCAGTGTCTCTGTGTCTCAGTGTCTCAGAGTCTCAGTGTCTCAGTGTCTCTGTGTCTCTCTGTCTCTGTGTCTCAGTGTCTCAGTGTCTCAGAGTCTCTGTGTCTCGGTGTCGCTGTGTCTCAATGTTTCAGTGTCTCTCTGTCTCAGTGTCTCTGAGCCTCAGTGTCTCTGTGTCTCACTCTCTCTGTGTGTCAGAGTCTCTGTGTCTCTGTGTCTCTGTGTCTCAGTGTCTCTGTGTCTGGGTGTCTCAGTGTCACTGTGTCTCAGTGTCTCTGTGTCACAGTTTCTCAGAGTCTCAGTGTCTCAGTGTCTCAGAGTCTCGGTGTCTCAGTGTCTCAGAGTCTCTGTGTCTCTGTGTCTCAGTGTCTCTGTGTCTCAGTGTCTCCGAGTTTTGTTTCTCTGTGTCTGTGTGACTCAGTGTCTCAGAGTCTCAGTGTCTCAGTGCCTCAGAGTCTCAGTGTCTCAGTGTATCAGTGTCTCAGTGTCTCTGTGTCTCAGTGTCTCAGAGTGTCAGTGTCTCTGTGTCTCTGTGTCTCAGTGCCTCAGAGTCTCGGTGTCTCGGTGTCTCAGTGTTTCTGTGTCTCAGTGTCTCAGAGTCTCAGTGTCTCTGTGTCTCAGTGTGTCTGTGTCTCTGTGTATCAGTGTATCAGAGTCTCAGTGTCTCAGGGTGGCGGTGTCTCTGTGTCTCTGTGTCTCAGTTTCTCAGGAGTCTCAGTGTCTGTGTGCCTCAGTGTCTCAGTGTCTCAGTGTCTCTGTGTCTCAGTGTCTCAGAGTCACAGTGTCTCTGTGTCTCGGAGTCTCAGTATCTCGGAGTCACAGTGTCTCAGTGTCTCTGTGTCTCAGTGTCTCAGAGTCTCAGTATCTCTGTGTCTCAGTGTCTCAGTGTCTCAGAGTCTCAGTGGCCCTGTGCCTCAGAGACCCAGAGTCTCAATGTCTCTGTTTCTCCGTGTTTCAGTGTCTCAGTGTCTCTGTGTCTCTCTGCCTCAGTGACTCTGTGTCTCATTGTGTCAGAGTCTCAGTGTCTCAGTGTCTCAGAGTCTCAGTGTCTCTGTGTCTCAGAGTCTCTGTGTCTCAGGGTATCAGTGTCTCAGTATCTTTGTGTCTCAGTGTCTCTGTGTCTCTTTGTCTATTTGTCTCTGTGTCTCAGATTCTCACTGTCTCAGAGTCGCAGTGTGTCAGTCTCTCAGTGTCTCAGTGTCTATGTGTCTCAGTGTCTCAGAGTCTCAGTGTCCCTGTGTCTCAGTGTCTCAGACCCTCAGTGTCTCTGTGTCTCCGTGTCTCAGTGTCTCTGTGTCTCTGTGTCTCAGTGTCTCTGTGTCTCAGAGTCTCTGTGTCTCAGTGTCTCAGGGTCTCAGTGTCTCAGTGTCTTTGTGTCTCTGTGTCTCTTTGTCTCTTTGTCTCTGTGTCTCAGAGTCTCAGTGTCTCAGTGTCTCAGAGTCTCAGTTTCTCTGTGTATCAGTGTCTCTGAGTCTCAGTGTCTCAGAGTCTCTGTGTCTCAGTGTCTCTGTGTCTCAGTGTCTCAGAGTCTCAGTGCGTCACTGCCTCAGAGTCTCAGTGTCTCAGTGTCTCAGTGTCTCAGTGTCTCTGTGTCTCAGTGACTCAGTGTCTCAGAGTCTCAATGTCTCAGTGTCTCTGTGTCTCAGAATCTCAGAGTCTCAGTGTCTCACTGTCTCAGAGTCTCAGTGTATCTGAGTCTCAGTGTCTCTGTGTCTTTGTGTCTCAGTGTCTCAGAGTCTCAGTGTCTCTGTGTCTCTCTGTCTCTGTGCCTCTGTGTCTCAGTGTCTCAGTGCCTCAGAGTCTCGGTGTCTCAGTGTCTCAGAGTCTCTGTGTCTCTGTGTCTCTGTGTCTCTGTGTCTCAGTGTCTCAGTGCCTCAGAGTCTCGGTGTCTCAGTGTCTCAGAGTCTCTGTGTCTCTGTGTCTCAGTGTCTCTGTGTCTGGGTGTCTCAGAGTCTCGGTGTCCCAGTGTCTCAGAGTCTCTGTGTCTCAGTGTCTCTGTGTCTCTGTGTCTCAGTCTCTCAGAGTCTCAGTGTCTCTGTGTTTCATTGTCTCTGTGTCTCTGTGTCTCAGTGTCTCAGTGCCTCAGAGTCTCGGTGTCTCAGTGTCTCAGAGTCTCTGTGTCTCTGTGTCTCGGTGTCCCAGTGTCTCAGAGTCTCTGTGTCTCAGTGTCTCTGTGTCTCAGTGTCTCAGTCTCTCTGTGTCTCAGTGTCTCTGTGTCTCTGTGTCTCAGTCTCTCAGAGTCTCAGTGTCTCTGTGTTTCATTGTCTCTGTGTCTCTGTGTCTCAGTGTCTCAGTGCCTCAGAGTCTCGGTGTCTCAGTGTCTCAGAGTCTCTGTGTCTCTGTGTCTCAGTGTCTTTGTGTCTCAGTGTCTCCGAGTCTCAGTGTCTCTGTGCCTCTGTGACTCAGTGTCTCAGTGCCTCAGAGTCTCAGTGTCTCTGTGTCTCTGTGTCTCAGTGTCTCAGTGTCTCAGAGTCTCGGTGTCTCAGTGTCTCTGTGTCTCTGCGTTTCAGTGTCTCAGTTTCTCTGTGTCTCAGTGTCTCAGAGTCTCAGTATCTCTGTGTCTCAGTTTCTCAGTGTCTCTGTGTCTCTGTGTCTCAGTGTCTCAGAGTCGAAGTGTCTCTGTGTCGCTGTGTCTCAGTGTCTCTGTGTCTCTGTGTCTCAGTGTCTGAGTCTCAGTGTCTCTGTGTCTCAGTGTCTCTGTGTCTCAGTGTCTCAGAGTCTCAGTGTCTCACTGTGTCAGAGTCTCAGTGTCTCAGTGTCTCTGTGTCTCTGTGTTTCAGTGTCTCAGAGTCTCAGTGTCTCTGTGTCTCAGTGTCTCTGTGTCTCAGTGTCTCAGAGTCTCAGTGTCTCTGTGTCTCTCTGTCTCAGTGTCTCAGTGTCTCAGAGTCTCAGTGTCTCGGTGTCGCTGTGTCTCAGTGTTTCAGTGTCTCTCTGTCTCAGTGTCTCAGAGACTCAGTGTCTCACTCTCTCTGTGTGTCAGAGTCTCAGTGTCTCTGTGTCTCAGTGTCTCTGTGTCTCTGTGTCTCAGTGTCTCTGTGTCTCAGTGTCTCTGTGTCTCTGTGTCTCTGTGTCTCAGTTTCTCAGAGTCTCAGTGTCTCTGTGTCTCACTGTCTCTGTGTCTCTGTGTCTCAGTGTCTCAGAATCTCGGTGTCTCAGTGTCTCAGTGTCTCAGAGTCTCAATGTCTCTGTGTCTCAGTGTCCCTGTGTCTCAGTGTCTCCGAATCTCAGTGTCTCTGTGTCTCTGTGACTCAGTGTCTCAGAGTCTCAGTGTCTCAGTGCCTCAGAGTCTCAGTGTCTCTGTGTCTCTGTGTCTCAGTGTCTCTGTGTCTCAGTGTCTCAGAGTCTCAGTGTCTCTGTGTCTCAGTGTCTCTGCGTCTCAGTGTCTCAGAGTCTCAGTGTCTCAGTGTCTCAGAGTCTCAGTGTCTCTGTGTCCGTGTGTCTCAGTGTCTCAGGGTCTCAGTGTCTCTGTGTCTCTGAGTCTCAGTGTCTCTGTGTCTCAGTGCCTCTGTGTCTCAGTGTCTCAGAGTCTCAGTGTCTCAGAGTCTCAGAGTCTCAGTGTCTCTGTGTCTCTGTTTCTCAGTGTCTCAGAGTCTCAGTGTCTCAGTGTCTCAGAGTCTCTGTGTCTCTATGTCTCAGTGTCTCTGTGTCTCAGTGTCTCAGAGTCTCTGTGTCTCTATGTCTCAGTGTCTCTGTGTCTCACTGTCTCAGAGTCTCAGTGTCTCAGTGCCTCAGATTCTCAGTGTCTCTGTGTCTCAGTGTTTCTGTGTCTCTGTGTCTCAGAGTCTCAGTGTCTCAGTGTCTCAGTGTCTCAGAGTCTCAGTATCTCTGTGTCTCAGTGTCTATGTGTCTCAGTGTCTCAGAGTCTCAGTGTCCCTGTGTCTCAGAGTCCCAGAGTCTCAGTGTCTCTGTTTCTCCGTGTCTCAGTGTCTCTGTGTCTCATTGTCTCATAGTCTCAGTGTCTCAGTGTCTCAGAGTCTCAGTGTCTTTGTGTCTCAGAGTCTCTGTGTCTCTGTGTCTCAGTGTTCAGGGTCTCAGTGTCTCAGTGTCTTTGTGTCTCAGTGTCTCTGTGTCTCTTTGTCTATTTGTCACTGTGTCTCAGATTCTCAGTGTCTCAGTGTCGCAGTGTGTCAGAGTCTCAGTGTCTCTGTGTCTCAGTGTCTATGTGTCTCAGTGTCCCTGTGTCTCAGTGTCTCAGAGTCTCAGTGTCTCTGTGCCTCCGTGTCTCAGTGTCTCAGTGTCTCTGTGTCTCAGTGTCTCTGTGTCTCATTGTCTCAGAGTCTCAGTGTCTCTGTGTCTCAGAGTCTCTGTGTCACAGTGTCTCAGTGTCTCAGGGTCTCAGTGTCTCAGTGTCTTTGTGTCTCAGTGTCTCAGTGTCTTTGTGTCTCAGTGTCTCTGTGTCTATTTGTCTCTTTGTCTCTGTGTCTCAGAGTCTCAGTGCCTCAGTGTCTCAGAGTCTCAGTTTATCTGTGTCTCAGTGTCTCTGGGACTCAGTGTCTCAGAGTCTCTGTGTCTCAGTGTCTCTGTGTCTCAGTGTCTCAGAGTCTCAGTGTCTCACTGTCTCAGAGTCTCAGTGTCTCTGTGTCTCACTGTCTCAGTGTCTCTGTGTCTCAGTGTCTCAGAGTCTCAGTGTCTCTGTGTCGCTGTGTCTCAGTGCATCTGTGTCTCAGTGTCTCTGTGTCTCAGTGTCTCAGTTTCTCTGTGTCTCAGTGTCTCAGTGTCTCTGTGTCGCTGTGTCTCAGTGCATCTGTGTCTCAGAATCTCAGAGTCTCAGTGTCTCACTGTCTCAGTGTCTCAGTGTCTCTGTGTCTCTGTGTCTCAGTGTCTCAGAGTCTCAGTGTCTCTGTGCATCAGTGTCCCTGCGTCTCACTCTCTCTGTGTGTCAGAGTCTCAGTGTCTCTGTGTCTCAGTGTCTCTGTGTCTGGGTGTCTCAGTGTCTCTGTGTCTGGGTGTCTCAGTGTCTCCGTGTCTCAGTGTCTCAGTCTCTCTGTGTCTCAGTGTCTCTGTGTCTCTGTGTCTCAGTCTCTCAGAGTCTCAGTGTCTCTGTGTCTCACTGTCTCTGTGTCTCAGTGTCTCAGTGCCTCAGAGTCTCGGTGTCTCAGTGTCTCAGAGTCTCTGCGTCTCTGTGTCTCTGTGTCTCAGTGTCTTTGTGTCTCAGTGTCTCCGAGTCTCAGTGTCTCTGTGTCTATGTGACTCAGTGTCTCAGAGTCTCAGTGTCTCTGTGCCTCAGAGTCTCAGTGTCTCTGTGTCTCAGTGTCTCAGAGTCTCGGTGTCTCAGTGTCTCAGTGTCTCTGTGTCTCTGCGTCTCAGTGTCTCAGTTTCTCTGTGTCTCAGTGTCTCAGAGTCTCAGTATCTCTGTGTCTCAGTTTCTCAGTGTCTCTGTGTCTCTGTGTCTCAGTGTCTCAGAGTCGAAGTGTCTCTGTGTCGCTGTGTCTCTGTGTCTCTGTGTCTCTGTGTCTCAGTGTCTCTGTGTCTCTGTGTCTCTGTGTCTCAGTCTCTCAGAGTCTCAGTGTCTCTGTGTCTCACTGTCTCTGTGTCTCAGTGACTCAGTGCCACAGAGTCTCGGTGTCTCAGTGTCTCAGAGTCTCTGCGTCTCTGTGTCTCTGTGTCTCAGTGTCTTTGTGTCTCAGTGTCTCCGAGTCTCAGTGTCTCTGTGTCTATGTGACTCAGTGTCTCAGAGTCTCAGTGTCTCTGTGCCTCAGAGTCTCAGTGTCTCTGTGTCTCAGTGTCTCAGAGTCTCGGTGTCTCAGTGTCTCAGTGTCTCTGTGTCTCTGCGTCTCAGTGTCTCAGTTTCTCGGTGTCTCAGTGTCTCAGAGTCTCTGTGTCTCTGTGTCTCTGTGTCTCTGTGTCTCAGTGTCTCAGAGTCTCGGTGTCTCTGTGTCTCAGTGTCTCAGTGTCTCAGAGTCTCAGTGTCTCTGTGTCTCAGTGTCTCTGTGTCTCAGTGCCTCAGTGTCTCAATGTCTCAGTGTCTCAGAGTCTCAGTGTCTCTGTGTCTCAGTGTCTCAGAGTCTCAGTGTCTCAGTGTCTCAGAGTCTCAGTGTCTCTGTGTCCTTGTGTCTCAGTGTCTCAGGGTCTCAGTGTCTCTGTGTCACTGAGTCTCAGTGTCTCTGTGTCTCAGTGCCTCTGTGTCTCAGTGTCTCAGAGTCTCAGTGTCTCAGTGTCTCAGAGTCTCAGAGTCTTAGTGTCTCTGTGTCTCTGAGTCTCAGTGTCTCAGAGTCTCAGTGTCTCAGTGTCTCAGAGTCTCTGTGTCTCTGTGTCTCAGAGTCTCAGTATCTCAGAGCCTCAGATTCTCAGTGTCTCTGTGTCTCAGTGTTTCTTTGTCTCAGTGTCTCAGAGTCTCAGTGTCTCTGTGTCTCAGCGTCTCAGAGTCTCAGTGTCTCAGTTTATCTGTGTCTCAGTGTCTCAGTGTCTCAGAGTCTCAGTGTCTCTGTGTCTCAGTGTCTCAGAGTCTCAGTGTCTCTGTGTCTCAGAGTCACAGTGTCACTATGCCTCAGAGTCTCTGTGTCTCTGTGTCTCAGTGTCTCTGTGTCTGGGTGTCTCAGTGTCTCCGTGTCTCAGTGTCTCAGTCTCTCTGTGTCTCAGTGTCTCTGTGTCTCTGTGTCTCTGTGTCTCAGTCTCTCAGAGTCTCAGTGTCTCTGTGTCTCACTGTCTCTGTGTCTCTGTGTCTCAGTGTCTCAGTGCCTCAGAGTCTCGGTGCCTCAGTGTCTCAGAGTCTCTGTGTCTCAGTGTCTCAGTGTATCAGGGTCTCAGTGTCTCAGTGTCTTTGTGTCTCAGTGTCTCTGTGTCTCTATGTCTCTTTGTCTCTTTGTCTCAGAGTCTCAGTTTCTCTGTGTCTCAGTGTCTCTGAGTCTCAGTGTCTCAGAGTCTCTGTGTCTCAGTGTCTCTGTGTCTCAGTGTCTCAGAGTCTCAGTGTCTCACTGTCTCAGACTCTCAGTGTCTCAGTGTCTCAGTGTCTCTGAGTCCCAGTGTCTCAGAGTCTCTGTGTCTCAGAATCTCAGAGTCTCAGTGTCTCACCGTCTCAGAGTCTCAGTGTCTCTGAGTCTCTGTGTCTCTGTGTCTCAGTGTCTCAGAGTCTCAGTGTCTCTGTGCATCAGTGTCTCTGTGTCTCACTCTCTCTGTGTGTCAGAGTCTCAGTGTCTCTGTGTCTCAGTGTCTCTGTGTCTGGGTGTCTCAGTGTCTCCGTGTCTCAGTGTCTCTGAGTCTCTGTGTCTCTGTGTCTCTGTGTCTCAGAGTCTCAGTGTCTCTGTCCATCAGTGTCTCTGTGTCTCACTCTCTCTGTGTGTCTCAGTGTCTCAGAGTCTCAGTTCCTCTGTGTCTCAGTGTCTCTGTGTCTCAGTGTCTCAGAGTCTGTGTCTCTGTGTCTCAGTGTCTCTGTGTCTGGGTGTCTCAGTGTCTCCGTGTCTCAGTGTCTCAGTCTCTCTGTGTCTCAGTGTCTCTGTGTCTGTGTGTCTCAGTCTCTCAGAGTCTCAGTGTCTCTGTGTCTCTCTGTCTCTGTGCCTCTGTGTCTCAGTGTCTCAGTGCCTCAGAGTCTCGGTGTCTCAGTGTCTCAGAGTCTCTGTGTCTCTGTGTCTCTGTGTCTCTGTGTCTCATGTCTCAGTGCCTCAGAGTCTCGGTGTCTCAGTGTCTCAGAGTCTCTGTGTCTCTGTGTCTCAGTGTCTCTGTGTCTGGGTGTCTCAGTGTCTCCGTGTCTCAGTGTCTCAGTCTCTCTGTGTCTCAGTGTCTCTGTGTCTCTGTGTCTCCGTCTCTCAGAGTCTCAGTGTCTCTGTGTCTCACTGTCTCTGTGCCTCTGTGTCTCAGTGTCTCAGTGCCTCAGAGTCTCGGTGTCCCAGTGTCTCAGAGTCTCTGTGTCTCCGTGTTTCTGTGTCTCTGTGTCTCAGTGTCTCTGTGTCTGGGTGTCTCAGTGTCTCCGTGTCTCAGTGTCTCAGTCTCTCTGTGTCTCAGTGTCTCTGTGTCTCTGTGTCTCAGTCTCTCAGAGTCTCAGTGTCTCTGTGTTTCATTGTCTCTGTGTCTCTGTGTCTCAGTGTCTCAGTGCCTCAGAGTCTCGGTGTCTCAGTGTCTCAGAGTCTCTGTGTCTCTGTGTCTCAGTGTCTTTGTGTCTCAGTGTCTCCGAGTCTCAGTGTCTCTGTGCCTCTGTGACTCAGTGTCTCAGTGCCTCAGAGTCTCAGTGTCTCTGTGTCTCAGTGTCTCAGTGTCTCAGAGTCTCGGTGTCTCAGTGTCTCTGTGTCTCTGCGTCTCAGTGTCTCAGTTTCTCTGTGTCTCAGTGTCTCAGAGTCTCAGTATCTCTGTGTCTCAGTTTCTCAGTGTCTCTGTGTCTCTGTGTCTCAGTGTCTCAGAGTCGAAGTGTCTCTGTGTCGCTGTGTCTCAGTGTCTCTGTGTCTCTGTGTCTCAGTGTCTGAGTCTCAGTGTCTCTGTGTCTCAGTGTCTCTGTGTCTCAGTGTCTCAGAGTCTCAGTGTCTCACTGTGTCAGAGTCTCAGTGTCTCAGTGTCTCTGTGTCTCTGTGTTTCAGTGTCTCAGAGTCTCAGTGTCTCTGTGTCTCAGTGTCTCTGTGTCTCAGTGTCTCAGAGTCTCAGTGTCTCTGTGTCTCTCTGTCTCAGTGTCTCAGTGTCTCAGAGTCTCAGTGTCTCGGTGTCGCTGTGTCTCAGTGTTTCAGTGTCTCTCTGTCTCAGTGTCTCAGAGACTCAGTGTCTCACTCTCTCTGTGTGTCAGAGTCTCAGTGTCTCTGTGTCTCAGTGTCTCTGTGTCTCTGTGTCTCAGTGTCTCTGTGTCTCAGTGTCTCTGTGTCTCTGTGTCTCTGTGTCTCAGTTTCTCAGAGTCTCAGTGTCTCTGTGTCTCACTGTCTCTCTGTCTCTGTGTCTCAGTGTCTCAGAATCTCGGTGTCTCAGTGTCTCAGTGTCTCAGAGTCTCAATGTCTCTGTGTCTCAGTGTCCCTGTGTCTCAGTGTCTCCGAATCTCAGTGTCTCTGTGTCTCTGTGACTCAGTGTCTCAGAGTCTCAGTGTCTCAGTGCCTCAGAGTCTCAGTGTCTCTGTGTCTCTGTGTCTCAGTGTCTCTGTGTCTCAGTGTCTCAGAGTCTCAGTGTCTCTGTGTCTCAGTGTCTCTGCGTCTCAGTGTCTCAGAGTCTCAGTGTCTCAGTGTCTCAGAGTCTCAGTGTCTCTGTGTCCGTGTGTCTCAGTGTCTCAGGGTCT
The DNA here is from genome assembly GCF_965287045.1 of Carcharhinus amblyrhynchos. Lineage (NCBI taxonomy): Eukaryota > Metazoa > Chordata > Chondrichthyes > Carcharhiniformes > Carcharhinidae > Carcharhinus > Carcharhinus amblyrhynchos. Next base: position 92,029 of record NW_027649971.1, read on the forward strand.
CAGTGTCTCTGTGTCTCTGAGTCTCAGTGTCTCTGTGTCTCAGTGCCTCTGTGTCTCAGTGTCTCAGAGTCTCAGTGTCTCAGAGTCTCAGAGTCTCAGTGTCTCTGTGTCTCTGTTTCTCAGTGTCTCAGAGTCTCAGTGTCTCAGTGTCTCAGAGTCTCTGTGTCTCTATGTCTCAGTGTCTCTGTGTCTCAGTGTCTCAGAGTCTCTGTGTCTCTATGTCTCAGTGTCTCTGTGTCTCACTGTCTCAGAGTCTCAGTGTCTCAGTGCCTCAGATTCTCAGTGTCTCTGTGTCTCAGTGTTTCTGTGTCTCTGTGTCTCAGTGTCTCAGTGTCTCAGTGTCTCAGTGTCTCAGAGTCTCAGTATCTCTGTGTCTCAGTGTCTATGTGTCTCAGTGTCTCAGAGTCTCAGTGTCCCTGTGTCTCAGAGTCCCAGAGTCTCAGTGTCTCTGTTTCTCCGTGTCTCAGTGTCTCTGTGTCTCATTGTCTCAGAGTCTCAGTGTCTCAGTGTCTCAGAGTCTCAGTGTCTTTGTGTCTCAGAGTCTCTGTGTCTCTGTGTCTCAGTGTTCAGGGTCTCAGTGTCTCAGTGTCTTTGTGTCTCAGTGTCTCTTTGTCTATTTGTCACTGTGTCTCAGATTCTCAGTGTCTCAGTGTCGCAGTGTGTCAGAGTCTCAGTGTCTCTGTGTCTCAGTGTCTATGTGTCTCAGTGTCCCTGTGTCTCAGTGTCTCAGAGTCTCAGTGTCTCTGTGCCTCCGTGTCTCAGTGTCTCAGTGTCTCTGTGTCTCAGTGTCTCTGTGTCTCATTGTCTCAGAGTCTCAGTGTCTCTGTGTCTCAGAGTCTCTGTGTCACAGTGTCTCAGTGTCTCAGGGTCTCAGTGTCTCAGTGTCTTTGTGTCTCAGTGTCTTTGTGTCTCAGTGTCTCTGTGTCTATTTGTCTCTTTGTCTCTGTGTCTCAGAGTCTCAGTGCCTCAGTGTCTCAGAGTCTCAGTTTATCTGTGTCTCAGTGTCTCTGGGACTCAGTGTCTCAGAGTCTCTGTGTCTCAGTGTCTCTGTGTCTCAGTGTCTCAGAGTCTCAGTGTCTCACTGTCTCAGAGTCTCAGTGTCTCTGTGTCTCACTGTCTCAGTGTCTCTGTGTCTCAGTGTCTCAGAGTCTCAGTGTCTCTGAGTCGCTGTGTCTCAGTGCATCTGTGTCTCAGTGTCTCTGTGTCTCAGTGTCTCAGTTTCTCTGTGTCTCAGTGTCTCAGTGTCTCTGTGTCGCTGTGTCTCAGTGCATCTGTGTCTCAGAATCTCAGAGTCTCAGTGTCTCACTGTCTCAGTGTCTCAGTGTCTCTGTGTCTCTGTGTCTCAGTGTCTCAGAGTCTCAGTGTCTCTGTGCATCAGTGTCCCTGCGTCTCACTCTCTCTGTGTGTCAGAGTCTCAGTGTCTCTGTGTCTCAGTGTCTCTGTGTCTGGGTGTCTCAGTGTCTCTGTGTCTGGGTGTCTCAGTGTCTCCGTGTCTCAGTGTCTCAGTCTCTCTGTGTCTCAGTGTCTCTGTGTCTCTGTGTCTCAGTCTCTCAGAGTCTCAGTGTCTCTGTGTCTCACTGTCTCTGTGTCTCAGTGTCTCAGTGCCTCAGAGTCTCGGTGTCTCAGTGTCTCAGAGTCTCTGTGTCTCAGTGTCTCAGTGTCTCTGTGTCTCAGTGTCTCAGTTTCTCTGTGTCTCAGTGTCTCAGAGTCTCAGTGTCTCTGTGTCTCAGTGTCTCAGTTTCTCTGTGTCTCTGTGTCTCAGTGTCTCAGAGTCTAAGTGTCTCTGCGTCGCTGTGTCTCAGTGTCTCTGTGTCTCAGTGTCTCAGAGTCTAAGTGTCTCTGTGTCGCTGTGTCTCAGTGTCTCAGTGTCTCTGTGTCTCAGTGTCTCAGAGTCTCAGTGTCTCGGCGTCTCAGTGTCTCTGTGTCTCAGTGTCTCAGAGTCTCAGTGTCTTAGAGTGTCAGAGTCTCAGTGTCTCTGTTTCTCTGTGTCTCAGTGTCTCAGAGTCTCAGTGTCTCTGTGTCGCTGTGTCTCAGTGTCTCAGTGTCTCTGTGTCTCAGTGTCTCAGAGTCTCAGTGTCTCTCTGTCTCTCTGTCTCTGTGTCTCAGTGTCTCAGTGTCTCAGAGTCTCAGTGTCTCGTTGTCGCTGTGTCTCAGTGTTTCAGTGTCTCTCTGTCTCAGTGTCTCAGAGCCTCAGTGTCTCTGTGTCTCACTCTCTCTGTGTGTCAGAGTCTCAGTGTCTCTGTGTCTCAGTGTGTCTGTGTCTCTGTGTCTCAGTTTCTCAGAGTCTCAGTGTCTCTGTGTCTCACTGTCTCTGTGTCTCTGTGTCTCAGAGTCTCAGTGTCTCTGTGTCTCAGTTTCTCTGTGTCTCTGTGTCTCAGTGTCTCTGTGTCTCAGTGTCTCTGTGTGGCTGTGTCTCTGTGTCTCACTTTCTCAGTGTCTCAGTGTCTCTGTGTCTCACTGTCTCTGTGTCTCTGTGTCTCAGTGTCTCAGAGTCTCGGTGTCTCAGTCTCTCAGAGTCTCTGTTTCTCAGTGTCTCAGAGTCTCAGTGTCTCAGTGTCTCAGAGTCTCAGTGTCTCTATGTCTCAGAGTCTCTGTGACTCAGTGTCTCAGAGTCTCAGTGTCTCAGTGCCTCAGATTCTCAGTGTCTCTGTGTCTCAGTGTTTCTGTGTCTCAGTGTCTCAGAGTCTCAGTGTCTCTGTGTCTCAGTGTCTCAGTGTCTCAGAGTCTCAGTATCTCTGTGTCTCAGTGTCTATGTGTCTCAGTGTCTCAGAGTCTCAGTGTCCCTGTGTCTCAGAGTCCCAGAGTCTCAGTGTCTCTGTTTCTCCGTGCCTCATTGTCTCAGTGTCTCTGTGTCTCTGTGTCTCTGTGTCTCATTGTCTCAGAGTCTCAGTGTCTCAGTGTCTCAGAGTCTCAGTGTCTCTGTGTCTCTGTGTCTCAGTGTTCAGGGTCTCAGTGTCTCAGTGTCTTTGTGTCTCAGTGTCTCTGTGTCTCTTTGTCTATTTGTCTCTGTGTCTCAGATTCTCAGTGTCTCAGTGTCGCAGGGTGTCAGAGTCTCAGTGTCTCTGTGTCTCAGTGTCTATGTGTCTCAGTGTCCCTGTGTCTCAGTGTCTCAGAGTCTCAGTGTCTCTGTGCCTCCGTGTCTCAGTGTCTCAGTGTCTCTGTGTCTCTGTGTCTCAGTGTCTCTGTGTCTCATTGTCTCAGAGTCTCAGTGTCTCTGTGTCTCAGAGTCTCTGTGTCTCAGTGTCTCAGTGTCTCAGGGTCTCAGTGTCTCAGTGTCTCAGTGTCTTTGTGTCTCAGTGTCTCTGTGTCTCTTTGTCTCTTTGTCTCTTTGTCTCTGTGTCTCAGAGTCTCAGTGTCTCAGTGTCTCAGAGTCTCAGTTTCTCTGTGTCTCAGTGTCTCTGAGTCTCAGTGTCTCAGAGTCTCTGTGTCTCAGTGTCTCTGTGTCTCAGTCTCTCAGAGTCTCAGTGTCTCTGTGTCGCTGTGTCTCAGTGCATCTGTGTCTCAGTGTCTCTGTGTCTCAGTGTCTCTGTGTCTCAATGTCTCAGAGTCTCTGTGTCTCTGTGTCGCTGTGTCTCAGTGCATCTGTGTCTCAGAATCTCAGAGTCTCAGTGTCTCACTGTCTCAGAGTCTCAGTGTCTCTGTGTCTCTGTGTCTCAGTGTCTCAGAGTCTCAGTGTCTCTGTGCATCAGTGTCCCTGCGTCTCACTCTCTCTGTGTGTCAGAGTCTCAGTGTCTCAGTGTCTCTGTGTCTGGGTGTCTCAGTGTCTCTGTGTCTGGGTGTCTCAGTGTCTCCGTGTCTCAGTGTCTCAGTCTCTCTGTGCCTCAGTGTCTCTGTGTCTCTGTGTCTCAGTCTCTCAGAGTCTCAGTGTCTCTGTGTCTCACTGTCTCTGTGTCTCAGTGTCTCAGTGCCTCAGAGTCTCGGTGTCTCAGTGTCTCAGAGTCTCTGCGTCTCTGTGTCTCTGTGTCTCAGTGTCTTTGTGTCTCAGTGTCTCCGAGTCTCAGTGTCTCTGAGTCTATGTGACTCAGTGTCTCAGAGTCTCAGTGTCTCTGTGCCTCAGAGTCTCAGTGTCTCTGTGTCTCAGTGTCTCTGTGTCTCAGTGTCTCAGAGTCTCGGTGTCTCAGTGTCTCAGTGTCTCTGTGTCTGTGTCTCAGTGTCTCAATTTCTCTGAGTCTCAGAGTCTAAGTGTCTCTGTGTCGCTGTGTCTCAGTGTCTCAGTGTCTCTGTGTCTCAGTGTCTCAGAGTCTAAGTGTCTCTGTGTCACTGTGTCTCAGTGTCTCAGTGTCTCTGTGTCTCAGTGTCTCAGAGTCTCAGTGTCTCTGTGTCTCAGTGTCTCTGTGTCTCAGTGTCTCAGAGTCTCAGTGTCTCAGTGTGTCAGAGTCTCAGTGTCTCTTTGTCTCTGTGTCTCAGTGTCTCAGAGTCTCAGTGTCTCTGTGTCGCTGTGTCTCAGTGTCTCAGTGTCTCTGTGTCTCAGTGTCTCTCTGTCTCTGTGTCTCAGTGTCTCAGTGTCTCAGAGTGTCAGTGTCTCGGTGTCGCTGTGTCTCAGTGTTTCAGTGTCTCTCTGTCTCAGTGTCTCAGAGCCTCAGTGTCTCTGTGTCTCACTCTCTCTGTGTGTCAGAGTCTCAGTGTCTCTGTGTCTCAGTGTGTCTGTGTCTCTTTGTCTCAGTTTCTCAGAGTCTCAGTGTCTCTGTGTCTCACTGTCTCTGTGTCTCTGTGTCTCACAGTCTCAGTGTCTCTGTGTCTCAGTTTCTCTGTGTCTCAGTGTCTCAGTGTCTCTGTGTCTCAGTGTCTCAGTGTGTCTTTGTCTCTGTGTCTCAGTTTCTCAGAGTCTCAGTGTCTCTGTGTCTCACTGTCTCTGTGTCTCTGTGTCTCAGTGTCTCAGAGTCTCAGAGTCTCTGTGTCTCTGTGTCTCAGTGTCTCTGTGTCTCAGTGTCTCCGAGTCTCAGTGTCTCTGTGTCTCTGTGACTCAGTGTCTTAGAGTCTCAGTGTCTCAGTGCCTCAGTGTCTTTGTGTCTCTGTGTCTCAGTGTCTCTGTGTCTCAGTGTCTCAGAGTCTCGGTGTCTCAGTGTCTCAGTCTCTCAGTGTATCTGTGTCTCAGTGCCTCAGAGTCTCGGTGTCTCGGTGTCTCAGTGTCTCTGTGTCTCAGTGTCTCAGAGTCTCAGTGTCTCTGTGTCTCAGTGTGTCTGTTTCTCTGTGTATCAGTGTATCAGAGTCTCAGTGCCTCAGTGTCTCAGAGTCACAGTGTCTCTGTGTCGCAGTGTCTCAGAGTCTCAGTGTCTCTGTGTCTCTGTGTCTCTGTGTCTCAGAGTCTCAGTGTCTCAGTGTCTCAGAGTATCAGTGTCTCTGTGTCTCAGTGTCTCTGTGTCATTTTGTCTCTGTGTCTCAGTGTCTCAGTGTCTCTGTGTCTCAGTGTCTCAGTGTGTCTGTGTCTCTGTGTCTCAGTTTCTCAGAGTCTCAGTGTCTCTGTGTCTCAATGTCTCTGTGTCTCAGTGTCTCAGTGCCTCAGAGTCTCGGTGTCTCAGTGTCTCAGAGTCTCTGTGTATCTCTGTCTCATTGTCACAGAGTCTCAGTGTCTCTGTGTCCCACAGTATCTGTGTCACAGTGTCTCAGTGCCTCAGAGTCTCGGTGTCTCAGTGTCTCTGTGTCTCTGTGTCTCTGTGTCTCAGTGTCACAGTGTCTTTGTGTCTCAGTGTCTCTGAGTCTCAGTGCCTCTATGTCTCTGTGACTCAGTGCCTCAGAGTCTCAGTGTCTCTGTGTCTCTGTGTCTCAGTGTCTCTGTGTCTCAGTGTCTCAGAGTCTCGGTGTCTCAGTGTCTCAGTGTCTCTGTGTCTCTGTGTCTCAGTGTCTCAGTTTCTCTGTGTCTCAGTGTCTCAGAGTCTCAGTGTCTCTGTGTCTCAGTGTCTCAGAGCCTAAGTGTCTCTGTGTCGCTGTGTCTCAGTGTCTCAGTGTCTCTGTGTCTCAGTGTCTCAGTGTCTCTGTGTCTCAGTGTCTCAGATTCTCAGTGTCTCTGTGTCTCAGTATCTCTGTGTCTCTGTGTCTCTGTGTCTCAGTGTCTCAGTGTCTCAGAGTCTCACTGTGTCAGAGCCTCAGTGTCTCAGTGTCTCTCTGTCTCTGTGTCTCTGTGTCTCAGAGTCTCAGTGTCTCTGTGTCGCTGTGTCTCAGTGTCTCAGTGTCTCAGAGTCTCAGTGTCTCTGTGTCTCACTCTCTCTGTGTGTCAGAGTCTCAGTGTCACTGTGTCTCAGTGTCTCTGTGTCTCTGTGTCTCAGTGTCTCTGTGTCTGGGTGTCTCAGCGTCTCCGTGTCTCAGTGTCTCAGTCTCTCAATGTCTCAGTGCCTCAGAGTCTCGGTGTCTCAGTGTCTCAGAGTCTCTGTGTCTCTGTGTCTCAGTGTCTCAGTGTCTTTGTGTCTCAGTGTCTCCGAGTCTCAGTGCCTCTGTGTCTCTGTGACTCAGTGTCTCAGAGTCTCAGTGTCTCAGTGCCTCAGAGTCTCAGTGTCTCTGTGTCTCTGTGTCTCAGTGTCTCTGTGTCTCAGTGTCTCAGAGTCTCGGTGTCTCAGTGTCTCAGTGTCTCTGTGTCTCTGTGTCTCAGTGTCTCAGTTTCTCTGTGTCTCAGTGTCTCAGAGTCTCAGTGTCTCTGTGTCTCAGTGTCTCAGAGCCTAAGTGTCTCTGTGTCGCTGTGTCTCAGTGTCTCAGTGTCTCTGTGTCTCAATGTCTCAGTGTCTCTTTGTCCCAGTGTCTCAGAGTCTCAGTGTCTCTGTGTCTTAGTATCTCTGTGTCTCTGTGTCTCAGTGTCTCAGTGTCTCAGAGTCTCCGTGTCTCACTGTGTCAGAGTCTCAGTGTCTCAGTGTCTCTGTGTCTCAATTTCTCAGAGTCTCAGTGTCTCTGTGTCGCTGTGTCTCAGAGTCTCAGTGTCTCAGAGTCTCAGTGTATCTGTGTCTCACTCTCTCTGTGTGTCAGAGTCTCAGTGTCACTGTGTCTCAGTGTCTCTGTGTCTCTGTGTCTCAGTGTCTCTGTGTCTGGGTGTCTCAGTGTCTCCGTGTCTCAGTGTCTCAGTTTCTCAGTGTCTCAGTGTCTCTGTGTCTCTGTGTCTCAGTGTCTCAGAGTCTCAGTGTCTCTGTGTCGCTGTGTCTCAGTGTCTCAGTGTCTCTGTGTCTCAGTGTCTCAGAGTCTCAGTGTCTCTGTGTCTCACTCTCTCTGTGTCTCTGTGTCTCAGTGTCTCAGTGTCTCAGAGTCTCAGTGTCACAGTGCCTCAGAGTCTCAGAGCCTCAGTGTCTCTGTGTCTCAGTGTCTCTGTGATCAGTGTCTCAGAGTCTCAGTGTCTCAGTGTCTCAGTGTCCCTGTGTCTCAGTGTCTCAGTTTCTCTGTGTCTCAGTGTCTCAGAGTCTCAGTGTCTCAGTGTCTCAGTGTCTCAGTGTCTCTGTATCTCAGTGTCTCAGAGTCTAAGTGTTTCTGTGCCGCTGTGTCTCAGTGTCTCAGTGTCTCTGTGTCTCAGTGTCTCAGAGTCTCAGTGTCTCTGTGTCTCAGTGTCTCTGTGTCTCAGTGTCTCAGAGTCTCATTGTCTCACTGTGTCAGAGTCTCAGTGTCTCTGTGTCTCAGTGTCTCAGAGTCTCAGTGTCTCTGTGTCGCTGTGTCTCAGTGTCTCAGTGTCTCTGTGTCTCAGTGTCTCAGAGTCTCAGTGTCTCAGTGTCTCTGTGTCTCTCTGTCTCTGTGTCTCAGTGTCTCAGTGTCTCAGAGTCTCTGTGTCTCGGTGTCGCTGTGTCTCAGTGTTTCAGTGTCTCTCTGTCTCAGTGTCTCTGAGCCTCAGTGTCTCTGTGTCTCACTCTCTCTGTGTGTCAGAGTCTCTGTGTCTCTGTGTCTCTGTGTCTCAGTGTCTCTGTGTCTGGGTGTCTCAGTGTCACTGTGTCTCAGTGTCTCTGTGTCACAGTTTCTCAGAGTCTCAGTGTCTCAGTGTGTCAGAGTCTCGGTGTCTCAGTGTCTCAGAGTCTCTGTGTCTCTGTGTCTCAGTGTCTCTGTGTCTCAGTGTCTCCGAGTTTTGTGTCTCTGTGTCTGTGTGACTCAGTGTCTCAGAGTCTCAGTGTCTCAGTGCCTCAGAGTCTCAGTGTCTCAGTGTATCAGTGTCTCAGTGTCTCTGTGTCTCAGTGTCTCAGAGTGTCAGTGTCTCTGTGTCTCTGTGTCTCAGTGCCTCAGAGTCTCGGTGTCTCGGTGTCTCAGTGTTTCTGTGTCTCAGTGTCTCAGAGTCTCAGTGTCTCTGTGTCTCAGTGTGTCTGTGTCTCTGTGTATCAGTGTATCAGAGTCTCAGTGTCTCAGGGTGGCGGTGTCTCTGTGTCTCTGTGTCTCAGTTTCTCAGGAGTCTCAGTGTCTGTGTGCCTCAGTGTCTCAGTGTCTCAGTGTCTCAGTGTCTCTGTGTCTCAGTGTCTCAGAGTCACAGTGTCTCTGTGTCTCGGAGTCTCAGTATCTCGGAGTCACAGTGTCTCAGTGTCTCTGTGTCTCAGTGTCTCAGAGTCTCAGTATCTCTGTGTCTCAGTGTCTCAGTGTCTCAGAGTCTCAGTGGCCCTGTGCCTCAGAGACCCAGAGTCTCAATGTCTCTGTTTCTCCGTGTTTCAGTGTCTCAGTGTCTCTGTGTCTCTCTGCCTCAGTGACTCTGTGTCTCATTGTGTCAGAGTCTCAGTGTCTCAGTGTCTCAGAGTCTCAGTGTCTCTGTGTCTCAGAGTCTCTGTGTCTCAGGGTATCAGTGTCTCAGTATCTTTGTGTCTCAGTGTCTCTGTGTCTCTTTGTCTATTTGTCTCTGTGTCTCAGATTCTCACTGTCTCAGAGTCGCAGTGTGTCAGTCTCTCAGTGTCTCAGTGTCTATGTGTCTCAGTGTCTCAGAGTCTCAGTGTCCCTGTGTCTCAGTGTCTCAGACCCTCAGTGTCTCTGTGTCTCCGTGTCTCAGTGTCTCTGTGTCTCTGTGTCTCAGTGTCTCTGTGTCTCAGAGTCTCTGTGTCTCAGTGTCTCAGGGTCTCAGTGTCTCAGTGTCTTTGTGTCTCTGTGTCTCTTTGTCTCTTTGTCTCTGTGTCTCAGAGTCTCAGTGTCTCAGTGTCTCAGAGTCTCAGTTTCTCTGTGTATCAGTGTCTCTGAGTCTCAGTGTCTCAGAGTCTCTGTGTCTCAGTGTCTCTGTGTCTCAGTGTCTCTGTGTCTCAGTGACTCAGTGTCTCAGAGTCTCAATGTCTCAGTGTCTCTGTGTCTCAGTGTCTCTGTGTCTCAGAATCTCAGAGTCTCAGTGTCTCACTGTCTCAGAGTCTCAGTGTATCTGAGTCTCAGTGTCTCTGTGTCTTTGTGTCTCAGTGTCTCAGAGTCTCAGTGTCTCTGTGCATCAGTGTCTCTGTGTCTCACTCTCTCTGTGTGTCAGAGTCTCAGTGTCTCAGTGTCTCTGTGTCTCAGTGTCTCTGTGTCTGGGTGTCTCAGTGTCTCCGTGTCTCAGTGTCTCAGTCTCTCTGTGTCTCAGTGTCTCTGTGTCTCTGTGTCTCAGTCTCTCAGAGTCTCAGTGTCTCTGTGTCTCACTGTCTCGGTGTCTCTGCGTCTCAGTGTCTCAGTGCCTCAGAGTCTCGGTGTCTCAGTGTCTCAGAGTCTTTGTGTCTCTGTGTCTCAGTGTCTCAGAGTCTCAGTGTCTCTGTGTCTCACTGTCTCTGTGTCTCTGTGTCTCAGTGTCTCAGTGCCTCAGAGTCTCGGTGTCTCAGTGTCTCAGAGTCTCTGTGTCTCTGTGTCTCTGTGTCTCAGTGTCTCTGTGTCTCAGTGTCTCAGTGTCCCAGTGTCTCAGAGTCTCAGTGTCTCACTGTCTCAGAGTCTCAGTGTCTCTGTGTCACAGTGTCTCAGTGTCTCTGTGTCTCAGTGTCTCAGAGTCTTAGTGTCTCTGTGTCGCTGTGTCTCAGTGTCTCTGTGTCTCAGAGTCTCAGTGTCTCAGTGTCTCTGTGTCTCAGTGTCTCAGAGTCTCAGTGTCTCTGTGTCGCTGTGTCTCAGTGCATCTGTGTCTCAGTGTCTCTGTGTCTCTGTGTCTCAGTGTCTCTGTGTCTCTGTGTCTCAGAGTCTCAGTGTCTCAGTGTCTCAGTGCCTCTGTGTCCCTGTGTCTCAGGGTCTCAGTTTCTCTGTGTCTCAGTGTCTCAGAGTCTCAGTGTCTCTGTGTCTCATTGTCTCTGTGTCTCTGTATCTCAGAGTCTCAGAGTCTAAGTGTCTCTGTGCCGCTGTGTCTCAGTGTCTCAGTGTCTCTGTGTCTCAGTGTCTCAGAGTCACAGTGTCTCTGTGTCTCAGTGTCTCTGTGTCTCAGTGTCTCAGAGTCTCATTGTCTCACTGTGTCAGAGTCTCAGTGTCTCAGTGTCTCAGTGTCTCTGTGTCTCAGTGTCTCATAGTCTCAGTGTCTCTGTGTCGCTGTGTCACAGTGTCTCAGTGTCTCTGTGTCTCAGTGTCTCAGAGTCTCAGTGTCTCTGTGCCTCTGTGTCTCAGTGTCTCAGAGTCTCAGTGTCTCACTGCCTCAGAGTCTCAGTGTCTCTGTGTCTCAGTGTCTCAGTGTCTCTGTGTCCCAGTGACTCAGTGTCTCAGAGTCTCAGTGTCTCTGTGTCGCTGTGTCTCAGTGTCTCTGCGTCTCAGAATCTCAGAGCCTCAGTGTCTCACTGTCTCAGAGTCTCAGTGTCTCTGAGTCTCAATGTCTCTGTGTCTCTGTGTCTCTGTGTCTCAGTGTCTCAGAGTCTCAGTGTCTCTGTGCATCAGTGTCTCAGTGTCTCTGTGTCTCTGTGTCTCAGTGTCACTGTGTCTGGGTGTCTCAGTGTCTCCGTGTGTCAGTGTCTCAGTCTCTCAGAGTCTCAGTGTCTCTGTGTCTCAATGTCTCTGTGTCTCCGTGTCTCAGTGTCTCAGTCTCTCAGTGTCTCAGTGTCTCTGTGTCTCTGTGTCTCAGTGTCTCAGAGTCTCAGTGTCTCTGTGTCGCTGTGTCTCTGTGTCTCAGTGTCTCTGTGTCTCAGTGTCTCAGAGTCTCAGTGTCTCTGTGTCTCACTCCTCTGTGTGTCAGACTCTCAGTGTCTCTGTGTCTCAGTGTCTCTGTGTCTCAGTGTCTCTGTGTCTGGGTGTCTCAGTGTCTCCGTGTCTCAGTGTCTCAGTCTCTCAGAGTCTCAGTGTCTCTGTGTCTCTGTGTCTCAGTGTCTCAGTGCCTCAGAGTCTCGGTGTCTCAGTGTCTCAGAGTCTCTGTGTCTCTGTGTCTCAGTGTCTTTGTGTCTCAGTGTCTCCGAGTCTCAGTGTCTCTGTGTCTCTGTGACTCAGTGTCTCAGAGTCTTAGTGTCTCAGTGCCTCAGAGTCTCAGTGTCTCTGTGTCTCTGTGTCTCAGTGTCTCTGTGTCTCAGTGTCTCAGAGTCTCGGTGTCTCAGTGCCTCAGTGTCTCTGTGTCCCTGTGTTTCAGTGTCTCAGTGTCTCTGTGTCTCAGTGTCTCAGTGTCTCAGTGCCTCAGAGTCTCGGTGTGTCGGTGTCTCAGTGTCGCTGTGTCTCAGTGTCTCAGAGTCTCAGTGTCTCTGTGTCTCAGTGTGTCTGTGTCTCTGTGTGTCAGTGTATCAGAGTCACAGTGTCTCAGGGTGGCGGTGTCTCTGTGTCTCAGTTTCTCAGGAGTCTCAGTGTCTGTGTGTCTCAGTGTCTCAGTGTCTCTGTGTCTCAGTGTCTCAGAGTCTCTGTGTCTCTGTGTCTCAGTGTCTTTGTGTCTCAGTGTCTCCGAGTCTCAGTGTCTCTGTGTCTCTGTGACTCAGTGTCTCAGAGTCTCAGTGTCTCAGTGCCTCAGAGTCTCAGTGTCTCTGTGTCTCTGTGTCTCAGTGTCTCTGTGTCTCAGTGTCTCAGAGTCTCGGTGTCTCAGTGTCTCAGTGTCTCTGTGTCCCTGTGTTTCAGTGTCTCAGTGTCTCTGTGTCTCAGTGTTTCAGTGTCTCAGTGCCTCAGAGTCTCGGTGTCTCGGTGTCTCAGTGTCTCTGTGTCTCAGTGTCTCAGAGTCTCAGTGTCTCTGTGTCTCAGTGTGTCTGTGTCTCTGTGTGTCAGTGTATCAGAGTCTCAGTGTCTCTGGGTGGCGGTGTCTCTGTGTCTTTGTGTCTCATTTTCTCAGGAGTCTCAGTGTCTGTGTGTCTCAGTGTCTCAGTGTCTGTGTGCCTCTGTGTCTCAGTGTCTCAGTGTCTCTGTGTCTCAGTGTCTCAGAGTCACAGTGTCTCTGTGTCTCAGAGTCTCAGTATCTCTGTGTCTCTATGTCTCAGTGTCTCTGTGTCTCAGTGTCTCAGAGTCTCAGTATCTCTGTGTCTCAGTGTCTATGTGTCTCAGTGTCTCAGAGTCTCAGTGGCCCTGTGCCTCAGAGTCCCAGAGTCTCAGTGTCTCTGTTTCTCCGTGTTTCAGTGTCTCAGTGTCTCTGTGTCTCTGTGCCTCAGTGACTCTGTGTCTCATTGTCTCAGTGTCTCAGTGTCTCAGTGTCTCAGAGTCTCTGTGTCTCAGGGTATCAGTGTCTCAGTATCTTTGTGTCTCAGTGTCTCTGTGTCTCTTTGTCTATTTGTCTCTGTGTCTCAGATTCTCAGTGTCTCAGTGTCGCAGTGTGTCAGACTCTCAGTGTCTCAGTGTCTATGTGTCTCAGTGTCTCAGAGTCTCAGTGTCCCTGTGTCTCAGTGTCTCAGACCCTCAGTGTCTCTGTGTCTCCGTGTCTCAGTGTCTCTGTGTCTCTGTGTCACAGTGTCTCTGTGTCTCAGAGTCTCTGTGTCTCAGTGTCTCAGAGTCTCAGTGTCTCAGTGTCTTTGTGTCTCTGTGTCTCTTTGTCTCTTTGTCTCTGTGTCTCAGAGTCTCAGTGTCTCAGTGTCTCTGTGTCTCAGTGACTCAGTGTCTCAGAGTCTAAGTGTCTCTGTGTCACTGTGTCTCAGTGTCTCTGTGTCTCAGAATCTCAGAGTCTCAGTGTCTCACTGTCTCAGAGTCTCAGTGTATCTGAGTCTCAGTGTCTCTGTGTCTTTGTGTCTCAGTGTCTCAGAGTCTCAGTGTCTCTGTGCATCAGTGTCTCTGTGTCTCACTCTCTCTGTGTGTCAGAGTCTCAGTGTCTCAGTGTCTCTGTGTCTCTGTGTCTCAGTGTCTCTGTGTCTGGGTGTCTCAGTGTCTCCGTGTCTCAGTGTCTCAGTCTCTCTGTGTCTCAGTGTCTCTGTGTCTCAGTGTCTCTGTGTCTGGGTGTCTCAGTGTCTCCGTGTCTCAGTGTCTCAGTCTCTCAGAGTCTCAGTGTCTCTGTGTCTCTGTGTCTCAGTGTCTCAGTGCCTCAGAGTCTCGGTGTCTCAGTGTCTCAGAGTCTCTGTGTCTCTGTGTCTCAGTGTCTTTGTGTCTCAGTGTCTCCGAGTCTCAGTGTCTCTGTGTCTCTGTGACTCAGTGTCTCAGAGTCTTAGTGTCTCAGTGCCTCAGAGTCTCAGTGTCTCTGTGTCTCTGTGTCTCAGTGTCTCTGTGTCTCAGTGTCTCAGAGTCTCGGTGTCTCAGTGCCTCAGTGTCTCTGTGTCCCTGTGTTTCAGTGTCTCAGTGTCTCTGTGTCTCAGTGTCTCAGTGTCTCAGTGCCTCAGAGTCTCGGTGTGTCGGTGTCTCAGTGTCGCTGTGTCTCAGTGTCTCAGAGTCTCAGTGTCTCTGTGTCTCAGTGTGTCTGTGTCTCTGTGTGTCAGTGTATCAGAGTCACAGTGTCTCAGGGTGGCGGTGTCTCTGTGTCTTTGTGTCTCAGTTTCTCAGGAGTCTCAGTGTCTGTGTGTCTCAGTGTCTCAGTGTCTCTGTGTCTCAGTGTCTCAGAGTCTCTGTGTCTCTGTGTCTCAGTGTCTTTGTGTCTCAGTGTCTCCGAGTCTCAGTGTCTCTGTGTCTCTGTGACTCAGTGTCTCAGAGTCTCAGTGTCTCAGTGCCTCAGAGTCTCAGTGTCTCTGTGTCTCTGTGTCTCAGTGTCTCTGTGTCTCAGTGTCTCAGAGTCTCGGTGTCTCAGTGTCTCAGTGTCTCTGTGTCCCTGTGTTTCAGTGTCTCAGTGTCTCTGTGTCTCAGTGTCTCAGTGTCTCAGTGCCTCAGAGTCTCGGTGTCTCGGTGTCTCAGTGTCTCTGTGTCTCAGTGTCTCAGAGTCTCAGTGTCTCTGTGTCTCAGTGTGTCTGTGTCTCTGTGTGTCAGTGTATCAGAGTCTCAGTGTCTCTGGGTGGCGGTGTCTCTGTGTCTTTGTGTCTCATTTTCTCAGGAGTCTCAGTGTCTGTGTGTCTCAGTGTCTCAGTGTCTGTGTGCCTCTGTGTCTCAGTGTCTCAGTGTCTCTGTGTCTCAGTGTCTCAGAGTCACAGTGTCTCTGTGTCTCAGAGTCTCAGTATCTCTGTGTCTCTATGTCTCAGTGTCTCTGTGTCTCAGTGTCTCAGAGTCTCAGTATCTCTGTGTCTCAGTGTCTATGTGCCTCAGAGTCCCAGAGTCTCAGTGTCTCTGTTTCTCCGTGTTTCAGTGTCTCAGTGTCTCTGTGTCTCTGTGCCTCAGTGACTCTGTGTCTCATTGTCTCAGTGTCTCAGTGTCTCAGTGTCTCAGAGTCTCTGTGTCTCAGGGTATCAGTGTCTCAGTATCTTTGTGTCTCAGTGTCTCTGTGTCTCTTTGTCTATTTGTCTCTGTGTCTCAGATTCTCAGTGTCTCAGTGTCGCAGTGTGTCAGACTCTCAGTGTCTCAGTGTCTATGTGTCTCAGTGTCTCAGAGTCTCAGTGTCCCTGTGTCTCAGTGTCTCAGACCCTCAGTGTCTCTGTGTCTCCGTGTCTCAGTGTCTCTGTGTCTCTGTGTCACAGTGTCTCTGTGTCTCAGAGTCTCTGTGTCTCAGTGTCTCAGAGTCTCAGTGTCTCAGTGTCTTTGTGTCTCTGTGTCTCTTTGTCTCTTTGTCTCTGTGTCTCAGAGTCTCAGTGTCTCAGTGTCTCAGAGTCTCAGTTTCTCTGTGTATCAGTGTCTCAGAGTCTCAGTGTCTCTGTGTCTCTGTGTCTCAGTGTCTCAGTGCCTCAGAGTCTCGGTGTCTCAGTGTCTCAGAGTCTCTGTGTCTCTGTGTCTCAGTGTCTTTGTGTCTCAGTGTCTCCGAGTCTCAGTGTCTCTGTGTCTCTGTGACTCAGTGTCTCAGAGTCTTAGTGTCTCAGTGCCTCAGAGTCTCAGTGTCTCTGTGTCTCTGTGTCTCAGTGTCTCTGTGTCTCAGTGTCTCAGAGTCTCGGTGTCTCAGTGCCTCAGTGTCTCTGTGTCCCTGTGTTTCAGTGTCTCAGTGTCTCTGTGTCTCAGTGTCTCAGTGTCTCAGTGCCTCAGAGTCTCGGTGTGTCGGTGTCTCAGTGTCGCTGTGTCTCAGTGTCTCAGAGTCTCAGTGTCTCTGTGTCTCAGTGTGTCTGTGTCTCTGTGTGTCAGTGTATCAGAGTCACAGTGTCTCAGGGTGGCGGTGTCCCTGTGTCTTTGTGTCTCAGTTTCTCAGGAGTCTCAGTGTCTGTGTGTCTCAGTGTCTCAGTGTCTCTGTGTCTCAGTGTCTCAGAGTCTCTGTGTCTCTGTGTCTCAGTGTCTTTGTGTCTCAGTGTCTCCGAGTCTCAGTGTCTCTGTGTCTCTGTGACTCAGTGTCTCAGAGTCTCAGTGTCTCAGTGCCTCAGAGTCTCAGTGTCTCTGTGTCTCTGTGTCTCAGTGTCTCTGTGTCTCAGTGTCTCAGAGTCTCGGTGTCTCAGTGTCTCAGTGTCTCTGTGTCCCTGTGTTTCAGTGTCTCAGTGTCTCTGTGTCTCAGTGTTTCAGTGTCTCAGTGCCTCAGAGTCTCGGTGTCTCGGTGTCTCAGTGTCTCTGTGTCTCAGTGTCTCAGAGTCTCAGTGTCTCTGTGTCTCAGTGTGTCTGTGTCTCTGTGTGTCAGTGTATCAGAGTCTCAGTGTCTCTGGGTGGCGGTGTCTCTGTGTCTTTGTGTCTCATTTTCTCAGGAGTCTCAGTGTCTGTGTGTCTCAGTGTCTCAGTGTCTGTGTGCCTCTGTGTCTCAGTGTCTCAGTGTCTCTGTGTCTCAGTGTCTCAGAGTCACAGTGTCTCTGTGTCTCAGAGTCTCAGTATCTCTGTGTCTCTATGTCTCAGTGTCTCTGTGTCTCAGTGTCTCAGAGTCTCAGTATCTCTGTGTCTCAGTGTCTATGTGTCTCAGTGTCTCAGAGTCTCAGTGGCCCTGTGCCTCAGAGTCCCAGAGTCTCAGTGTCTCTGTTTCTCCGTGTTTCAGTGTCTCAGTGTCTCTGTGTCTCTGTGCCTCAGTGACTCTGTGTCTCATTGTCTCAGTGTCTCAGTGTCTCAGTGTCTCAGAGTCTCTGTGTCTCAGGGTATCAGTGTCTCAGTATCTTTGTGTCTCAGTGTCTCTGTGTCTCTTTGTCTATTTGTCTCTGTGTCTCAGATTCTCAGTGTCTCAGTGTCGCAGTGTGTCAGACTCTCAGTGTCTCAGTGTCTATGTGTCTCAGTGTCTCAGAGTCTCAGTGTCCCTGTGTCTCAGTGTCTCAGACCCTCAGTGTCTCTGTGTCTCCGTGTCTCAGTGTCTCTGTGTCTCTGTGTCACAGTGTCTCTGTGTCTCAGAGTCTCTGTGTCTCAGTGTCTCAGAGTCTCAGTGTCTCAGTGTCTTTGTGTCTCTGTGTCTCTTTGTCTCTTTGTCTCTGTGTCTCAGAGTCTCAGTGTCTCAGTGTCTCTGTGTCTCAGTGACTCAGTGTCTCAGAGTCTAAGTGTCTCTGTGTCACTGTGTCTCAGTGTCTCTGTGTCTCAGAATCTCAGAGTCTCAGTGTCTCACTGTCTCAGAGTCTCAGTGTATCTGAGTCTCAGTGTCTCTGTGTCTTTGTGTCTCAGTGTCTCAGAGTCTCAGTGTCTCTGTGCATCAGTGTCTCTGTGTCTCACTCTCTCTGTGTGTCAGAGTCTCAGTGTCTCAGTGTCTCAGTGTCTCTGTGTCTCAGTGTCTCTGTGTCTGGGTGTCTCAGTGTCTCCGTGTCTCAGTGTCTCAGTCTCTCTGTGTCTCAGTGTCTCTGTGTCTCAGTGTCTCTGTGTCTGGGTGTCTCAGTGTCTCCGTGTCTCAGTGTCTCAGTCTCTCAGAGTCTCAGTGTCTCTGTGTCTCTGTGTCTCAGTGTCTCAGTGCCTCAGAGTCTCGGTGTCTCAGTGTCTCAGAGTCTCTGTGTCTCTGTGTCTCAGTGTCTTTGTGTCTCAGTGTCTCCGAGTCTCAGTGTCTCTGTGTCTCTGTGACTCAGTGTCTCAGAGTCTTAGTGTCTCAGTGCCTCAGAGTCTCAGTGTCTCTGTGTCTCTGTGTCTCAGTGTCTCTGTGTCTCAGTGTCTCAGAGTCTCGGTGTCTCAGTGCCTCAGTGTCTCTGTGTCCCTGTGTTTCAGTGTCTCAGTGTCTCTGTGTCTCAGTGTCTCAGTGTCTCAGTGCCTCAGAGTCTCGGTGTGTCGGTGTCTCAGTGTCGCTGTGTCTCAGTGTCTCAGAGTCTCAGTGTCTCTGTGTCTCAGTGTGTCTGTGTCTCTGTGTGTCAGTGTATCAGAGTCACAGTGTCTCAGGGTGGCGGTGTCTCTGTGTCTTTGTGTCTCAGTTTCTCAGGAGTCTCAGTGTCTGTGTGTCTCAGTGTCTCAGTGTCTCTGTGTCTCAGTGTCTCAGAGTCTCTGTGTCTCTGTGTCTCAGTGTCTTTGTGTCTCAGTGTCTCCGAGTCTCAGTGTCTCTGTGTCTCTGTGACTCAGTGTCTCAGAGTCTCAGTGTCTCAGTGCCTCAGAGTCTCAGTGTCTCTGTGTCTCTGTGTCTCAGTGTCTCTGTGTCTCAGTGTCTCAGAGTCTCGGTGTCTCAGTGTCTCAGTGTCTCTGTGTCCCTGTGTTTCAGTGTCTCAGTGTCTCTGTGTCTCAGTGTCTCAGTGTCTCAGTGCCTCAGAGTCTCGGTGTCTCGGTGTCTCAGTGTCTCTGTGTCTCAGTGTCTCAGAGTCTCAGTGTCTCTGTGTCTCAGTGTGTCTGTGTCTCTGTGTGTCAGTGTATCAGAGTCTCAGTGTCTCTGGGTGGCGGTGTCTCTGTGTCTTTGTGTCTCATTTTCTCAGGAGTCTCAGTGTCTGTGTGTCTCAGTGTCTCAGTGTCTGTGTGCCTCTGTGTCTCAGTGTCTCAGTGTCTCTGTGTCTCAGTGTCTCAGAGTCACAGTGTCTCTGTGTCTCAGAGTCTCAGTATCTCTGTGTCTCTATGTCTCAGTGTCTCTGTGTCTCAGTGTCTCAGAGTCTCAGTATCTCTGTGTCTCAGTGTCTATGTGCCTCAGAGTCCCAGAGTCTCAGTGTCTCTGTTTCTCCGTGTTTCAGTGTCTCAGTGTCTCTGTGTCTCTGTGCCTCAGTGACTCTGTGTCTCATTGTCTCAGTGTCTCAGTGTCTCAGTGTCTCAGAGTCTCTGTGTCTCAGGGTATCAGTGTCTCAGTATCTTTGTGTCTCAGTGTCTCTGTGTCTCTTTGTCTATTTGTCTCTGTGTCTCAGATTCTCAGTGTCTCAGTGTCGCAGTGTGTCAGACTCTCAGTGTCTCAGTGTCTATGTGTCTCAGTGTCTCAGAGTCTCAGTGTCCCTGTGTCTCAGTGTCTCAGACCCTCAGTGTCTCTGTGTCTCCGTGTCTCAGTGTCTCTGTGTCTCTGTGTCACAGTGTCTCTGTGTCTCAGAGCCTCTGTGTCTCAGTGTCTCAGAGTCTCAGTGTCTCAGTGTCTTTGTGTCTCTGTGTCTCTTTGTCTCTTTGTCTCTGTGTCTCAGAGTCTCAGTGTCTCAGTGTCTCAGAGTCTCAGTTTCTCTGTGTATCAGTGTCTCTGAGTCTCAGTGTCTCAGAGTCTCTGTGTCTCAGTGTCTCTGTGTCTCAGTGTCTCAGAGTCTCAGTGCGTCACTGCCTCATAGTCACAGTGTCTCAGTGTCTCAGTGTCTCTGTGTCTCAGTGACTCAGTGTCTCAGAGTCTAAGTGTCTCTGTGTCACTGTGTCTCAGTGTCTCTGTGTCTCAGAATCTCAGAGTCTCAGTGTCTCACTGTCTCAGAGTCTCAGTGTATCTGAGTCTCAGTGTCTCTGTGTCTTTGTGTCTCAGTGTCTCAGAGTCTCAGTGTCTCTGTGCATCAGTGTCTCTGTGTCTCACTCTCTCTGTGTGTCAGAGTCTCAGTGTCTCAGTGTCTCTGTGTCTCTGTGTCTCAGTGTCTCTGTGTCTGGGTGTCTCAGTGTCTCCGTGTCTCAGTGTCTCAGTCTCTCTGTGTCTCAGTGTCTCTGTGTCTCTGTGTCTCTGTGTCTCAGACTCTCAGAGTCTCAGTGTCTCTGTGTCTCACTGTCTCGGTGTCTCTGCATCTCAGTGTCTCAGTGCCTCAGAGTCTCGGTGTCTCAGTGTCTCAGAGTCTTTGTGTCTCTGTGTCTCAGTGTCTCAGAGTCTCAGTGTCTCTGTGTCTCACTGTCTCTGTGTCTCTGTGTCTCAGTGTCTCAGTGCCTCAGAGTCTCGGTGTCTCAGTGTCTCAGAGTCTCTGTGTCTCTGTGTCTCTGTGTCTCAGTGTCTCTGTGTCTCAGTGTCTCAGTGTCCCAGTGTCTCAGAGACTCAGTGTCTCACTGTCTCAGAGTCTCAGTGTCTCTGTGTCTCAGTGTCTCAGTGTCTCTGTGTCTCAGTGTCTCAGAGTCTCAGTGTCTCTGTGTCGCTGTGTCTCAGTGCATCTGTGTCTCAGTGTCTCTGTGTCTCTGTGTCTCAGTGTCTATGTGTCTCTGTGTCTCAGAGTCTCAGTGTCTCAGTGTCTCAGTGTCGTTGTGTCCCTGTGTCTCAGTGTCTCAGTGTCTCTGTGTCTCAGTGTCTCTGTGTCTCTGTATCTCAGAGTCTCAGAGTCTAAGTGTCTCTGTGCCGCTGTGTCTCAGTGTCTCAGTGTCTCTGTGTCTCAGTGTCTCAGAGTCTCAGTGTCTCTGTGTCTCAGTGTCTCTGTGTCTCAGTGTCTCAGAGTCTCATTGTCTCACTGTGTCAGAGTCTCAGTGTCTCAGTGTCTCTGTGTCTCTGTCTCTCAGTGTCTCAGAGTCTCAGTGTCTCTGTGTCGCTGTGTCACAGTGTCTCAGTGTCTCTGTGTCTCAGTGTCTCAGAGTCTCAGTGTCTCTGTGTCTCAGTGTCTCTGTGTCTCAGTGTCTCAGAGTCTCATTGTCTCACTGTGCCAGAGTCTCAGTGTCTCAGTGTCTCTGTGTCTCTGTGTCTCAGTGTCTCAGAGTCTCAGTGTCTCTGTGTCGCTGTGTCTCAGTGTCTCTGTGTCTCTGTGTCTCTGTGTCTCAGTGTCTCAGAGTCTCAGTGTCTCGGTGTCGCTGTGTCTCAGTGTTTCAGTGTCTCTCTGTCTCAGTGTCTCAGAGCCTCAGTGTCTCTGTGTCTCACTCTCTCTGTGTGTCAGAGTCTCAGGGTCTCTGTGTCTCAGTGTCTCTGTGTCTCAGTGTCTCTGTGTCTGGGTGTCTCAGTGTTTCTGTGTCTCAGTGTCTCTGCGTCTCAGTGTGTCTGTGTCTCGGTGTCTCAGTTTCTCAGAGTCTCAGTGTCTCAGTGTCCCAGAGTCTCGGTGTCTCAGTGTCTCAGAGTCTCTGCGTCTCTGTGCCTCAGTGTCTCTTGGTCTCAGTGTCTCCGAGTGTTAGTGTCTCTGTGTCTCTGTGACTCAGTGTCTCAGAGTCTCAGTGTCTCAGCGCCTCAGAGTCTCAGTGTCTCAGTGTCTCTGTGTCTCAGTGTCTCTGTGTCTCTGTGTCTCAGTGTCTCTGTGTCTCAGTGTCTCAGTGTCTCTGTGTCTCAGTGTCTCTGTGTCTCAGTGTCTCAGAGTCTCAGTGTCTCACTGTGTCAGAGTCTCAGTGTCTCAGTGTCTGTGTCTCTGTGTCTCAGTGTCTCAGAGTCTCAGTGTCTCTGTGTCGCTGTGTCTCAGTGTCTCCGTGTCTCAGTGTCTCAGTCTCACTGTGTCTCAGTGTCTCTGTGTCTCAGTGTCTCTGTGTCTCACTGTCTCGGTGTCTCTGCGTCTCAGTGTCTCAGTGCCTCAGAGTCTCGGTGTCTCAGTGTCTCAGAGTCTTTGTGTCTCTGTGTCTCAGTGTCTCAGAGTCTCAGTGTCTCTGTGTCTCACTGTCTCTGTGTCTCTGTGTCTCAGTGTCTCAGTGCCTCAGAGTCTCGGTGTCTCAGTGTCTCAGTTTCTCTGTGTCTCAGTGTCTCTGTGTCTCAGAATCTCAGAGTCTCAGTGTCTCACTGTCTCAGAGTCTCAGTGTATCTGAGTCTCAGTGTCTCTGTGTCTTTGTGTCTCAGTGTCTCAGAGTCTCAGTGTCTCTGTGCATCAGTGTCTCTGTGTCTCACTCTCTCTGTGTGTCAGAGTCTCAGTGTCTCAGTGTCTCTGTGTCTCAGTGTCACTGTGTCTGGGTGTCTCAGTGTCTCCGTGTCTCAGTGTCTCAGTCTCTCTGTGTCTCAGTGTCTCTGTGTCTCTGTGTCTCAGTCTCTCTGAGTCTCAGTGTCTCTGTGTCCCACTGTCTCGGTGTCTCTGCGTCTCAGTGTCTCAGTGTCTCAGAGTCTTTGTGTCTCTGTGTCTCAGTGTCTCAGAGTCTCAGTGTCTCTGTGTCTCACTGTCTCTGTGTCTCTGTGTCTCAGTGTCTCAGTGCCTCAGAGTCTCGGTGTCTCAGTGTCTCAGAGTCTCTGTGTCTCTGTGTCTCTGTGTCTCAGTGTCTCTGTGTCTCAGTGTCTCAGTGTCCCAGTGTCTCAGAGTCTCAGTGTCTCACTGTCTCAGAGTCTCAGTGTCTCTGTGTCTCAGTGTCTCAGTGTCTCTGTGTCTCAGTGTCTCAGAGTCTCAGTGTCTCTGTGTCGCTGTGTCTCAGTGCATCTGTGTCTCAGTGTCTCTGTGTCTCTGTGTCTCAGTGTCTATGTGTCTCTGTGTCTCAGAGTCTCAGTGTCTCAGTGTCTCAGTGTCGTTGTGTCCCTGTGTCTCAGTGTCTCAGTGTCTCTGTGTCTCAGTGTCTCTGTGTCTCTGTATCTCAGAGTCTCAGAGTCTAAGTGTCTCTGTGCCGCTGTGTCTCAGTGTCTCAGTGTCTCAGTGTCTCTGTGTCTCAGTGTCTCAGAGTCTCAGTGTCTCTGTGTCTCAGTGTCTCTGTGTCTCAGTGTCTCAGAGTCTCATTGTCTCACTGTGTCAGAGTCTCAGTGTCTCAGTGTCTCTGTGTCTCTGTCTCTCAGTGTCTCAGAGTCTCAGTGTCTCTGTGTCGCTGTGTCACAGTGTCTCAGTGTCTCTGTGTCTCAGTGTCTCAGAGTCTCAGTGTCTCTGTGTCTTAGTGTCTCTGTGTCTCAGTGTCTCAGAGTCTCATTGTCTCACTGTGCCAGAGTCTCAGTGTCTCAGTGTCTCTGTGTCTCTGTGTCTCAGTGTCTCAGAGTCTCAGTGTCTCTGTGTCGCTGTGTCTCAGTGTCTCTGTGTCTCTGTGTCTCAGTGTCTCAAAGTCTCAGTGTCTCGGTGTCGCTGTGTCTCAGTGTTTCAGTGTCTCTCTGTCTCAGTGTCTCAGAGCCTCAGTGTCTCTGTGTCTCACTCTCTCTGTGTGTCAGAGTCTCAGGGTCTCTGTGTCTCAGTGTCTCTGTGTCTCAGTGTCTCTGTGGCTGGGTGTCTCAGTGTTTCTGTGTCTCAGTGTCTCTGCGTCTCAGTGTGTCTGTGTCTCGGTGTCTCAGTTTCTCAGAGTCTCAGTGTCTCAGTGTCCCAGAGTCTCGGTGTCTCAGTGTCTCAGAGTCTCTGCGTCTCTGTGCCTCAGTGTCTCTTGGTCTCAGTGTCTCCGAGTGTTAGTGTCTCTGTGTCTCTGTGACTCAGTGTCTCAGAGTCTCAGTGTCTCAGTGCCTCAGAGTCTCAGTGTCTCAGTGTCTCTGTGTCTCAGTGTCTCAGTGTCTCTGTGTCTCAGTGTCTCAGTGTCTCTGTGTCTCAGTGTCTCAGAGTCTCATTGTCTCACTGTGTCAGAGTCTCAGTGTCTCAGTGTCTCTGTGTCTCTGTCTCTCAGTGTCTCAGAGTCTCAGTGTCTCTGTGTCGCTGTGTCACAGTGTCTCAGTGTCTCTGTGTCTCAGTGTCTCAGAGTCTCAGTGTCTCTGTGTCTCAGTGTCTCTGTGTCTCAGTGTCTCAGAGTCTCATTGTCTCACTGTGTCAGAGTCTCAGTGTCTCAGTGTCTCTGTGTCTCTGTCTCTCAGTGTCTCAGAGTCTCAGTGTCTCTGTGTCGCTGTGTCACAGTGTCTCAGTGTCTCTGTGTCTCAGTGTCTCAGAGTCTCAGTGTCTCTGTGTCTCAGTGTCTCTGTGTCTCAGTGTCTCAGAGTCTCATTGTCTCACTGTGCCAGAGTCTCAGTGTCTCAGTGTCTCTGTGTCTCTGTGTCTCAGTGTCTCAGAGTCTCAGTGTCTCTGTGTCGCTGTGTCTCAGTGTCTCTGTGTCTCTGTGTCTCAGTGTCTCAAAGTCTCAGTGTCTCGGTGTCGCTGTGTCTCAGTGTTTCAGTGTCTCTCTGTCTCAGTGTCTCAGAGCCTCAGTGTCTCTGTGTCTCACTCTCTCTGTGTGTCAGAGTCTCAGGGTCTCTGTGTCTCAGTGTCTCTGTGTCTCAGTGTCTCTGTGGCTGGGTGTCTCAGTGTTTCTGTGTCTCAGTGTCTCTGCGTCTCAGTGTGTCTGTGTCTCGGTGTCTCAGTTTCTCAGAGTCTCAGTGTCTCAGTGTCCCAGAGTCTCGGTGTCTCAGTGTCTCAGTGTCTCAGAGTCTCTGCGTCTCTGTGCCTCAGTGTCTCTTGGTCTCAGTGTCTCCGAGTGTTAGTGTCTCTGTGTCTCTGTGACTCAGTGTCTCAGAGTCTCAGTGTCTCAGTGCCTCAGAGTCTCAGTGTCTCAGTGTCTCTGTGTCTCAGTGTCTCTGTGTCTCTGTGTCTCAGTGTCTCTGTGTCTCAGTGTCTCAGTGTCTCTGTGTCTCAGTGTCTCAGAGTCTCAGTGTCTCACTGTGTCTGAGTCTCAGTGTCTCAGTGTCTGTGTCTCTGTGTCTCAGTGTCTCAGAGTCTCAGTGCCTCTGTGTCGCTGTGTCTCAGTGTCTCAGTGTCTCTGTGTCTCAGTGTCTCAGTGTCTCAGTGTCTCTGTGTCTCAGTGTCTCAGAGTCTCAGTGTCTCTGTGTCTCAGTGTCTCTGTGTCTCAGTGTCTCAGAGTCTCATTGTCTCACTGTGCCAGAGTCTCAGTGTCTCAGTGTCTCTGTGTCTCTGTGTCTCAGTGTCTCAGAGTCTCAGTGTCTCTGTGTCGCTGTGTCTCAGTATCACTGTGTCTCTGTGTCTCAGTGTCTCAGAGTCTCAGTGTCTCGGTGTCGCTGTGTCTCAGTGTTTCAGTGTCTCTCTGTCTCAGTGTCTCAGAGCCTCAGTGTCTCTGTGTCTCACTCTCTCTGTGTGTCAGAGTCTCAGGGTCTCTGTGTCTCAGTGTCTCTGTGTCTCAGTGTCTCTGTGTCTGGGTGTCTCAGTGTTTCTGTGTCTCAGTGTCTCTGCGTCTCAGTGTGTCTGTGTCTCGGTGTCTCAGTTTCTCAGAGTCTCAGTGTCTCAGTGTCCCAGAGTCTCGGTGTCTCAGTGTCTCAGAGTCTCTGCGTCTCTGTGCCTCAGTGTCTCTTGGTCTCAATGTCTCCGAGTGTTAGTGTCTCTGTGTTTCTGTGACTCAGTGTCTCAGAGTCTCAGTGTCTCAGTGCCTCAGAGTCTCAGTGTCTCAGTGTCTCTGTGTCTCAGTGTCTCTGTGTCTCTGTGTCTCAGTGTCTCTGTGTCTCAGTGTCTCAGTGTCTCTGTGTCTCAGTGTCTCTGTGTCTCAGTGTCTCAGAGTCTCAGTGTCTCACTGTGTCTGAGTCTCAGTGTCTCAGTGTCTGTGTCTCTGTGTCTCAGTGTCTCAGAGTCTCAGTGCCTCTGTGTCGCTGTGTCTCAGTGTCTCAGTGTCTCAGTGTCTCTGTGTCTCAGTGTCTCAGAGTCTCAGTGTCTCTGTGTCTCACTCTCTCTGTGTGTCAGAGTCTCAGTGTCTCTGTGTCCCAGTGTCTCTGTTTCTCTGTGTCTCAGTGTCTCTGTGTCTGGGTGTCTCAGTGTCTCCGTGTCTCAGTGTCTCAGTCTCTCTGTGTCTCAGTGTCTCTGTGTCTCTGTGACTCAGTGTCTCAGAGTCTCAGTGTCTCTGTGTCTCAGTGTCTCAGTGTCTCTGTGTCTCAGTGTCTCAGAGTCTAAGTGTCTCTGTGTCGCTGTGTCTCAGTGCCTCAGTGTCTCTGTGTCTCAGTGTCTCAGATTCTCAGTGTCTCTGTGTCTCAGTGTCTCAGTGTCTCAGTGTCTCAGAGTCTCAGTGTCTCACTGTGTCAGAGTCTCAGTGTCTCAGTGTCTGTGTCTCTCTGTCTCAGTGTCTCAGAGTCTCAGTGTCTCTGTGTCGCTGTGTCTCAGTGTCTCAGTGTCTCAGTGTCTCAGTGTCTCTGTGTCTCACTCTCTCTGTGTGTCAGAGTCTCAGTGTCTCTGTGTCCCAGTGTCTCTGTGTCTCTGTGTCTCAGTGTCTCTGTGTCTCTGTGTCTCAGTGTCTCAGAGTCTCAGTGTCTCTGTGTCGCTGTGTCACAGTGTCTCAGTGTCTCTGTGTCTCAGTGTCTCAGAGTCTCTGTGTCTCTGTGCCTCTGTGTCTCAGTGTCTCAGAGTCTCAGTGTCTGACTGCCTCAGAGTCTCAGTGTCTCTGTGTCTCAGTGTCTCTGTGTCCCAGTGACTCAGTGTCTCAGAGTCTCAGTGTCTCTGTGTCGCTGTGTCTCAGTGTCTCTGTGTCTCAGAATCTCAGAGCCTCAGTGTCTCACTGTCTCAGAGTCTCAGTGTCTCTGAGTCTCAATGTCTCTGTGTCTCTGTGTCTCTGTGTCTCAGTGTCTCAGAGTCTCAGTGTCTCTGTGCATCAGTGTCTCAGTGTCTCTGTGTCTCTGTGTCTCAGTGTCACTGTGTCTGGGTGTCTCAGTGTCTCCGTGTGTCAGTGTCTCAGTCTCTCAGAGTCTCAGTGTCTCTGTGTCTCAATGTCTCTGTGTCTCCGTGTCTCAGTGTCTCAGTCTCTCAGTGTCTCAGTGTCTCTGTGTCTCTGTGTCTCAGTGTCTCAGAGTCTCAGTGTCTCTGTGTCGCTGTGTCTCTGTGTCTCAGTGTCTCTGTGTCTCAGTGTCTCAGAGTCTCTGTGTCTCTGTGTCTCAGTGTCTTTGTGTCTCAGTGTCTCCGAGTCTCAGTGTCTGTGTGTCTCTGTGACTCAGTGTCTCAGAGTCTCAGTGTCTCAGTGCCTCAGAGTCTCAGTGTCTCTGTGTCTCTGTGTCTCAGTGTCTCTGTGTCTCAGTGTCTCAGAGTCTCGGTGTCTCAGTGTCTCTGTGTCCCTGTGTTTCAGTGTCTCAGTGTCTCAGTGCCTCAGAGTCTCGGTGTCTCGGTGTCTCAGTGTCTCTGTGTCTCAGTGTCTCAGAGTCTCAGTGTCTCTGTGTCTCAGTATGTCTGTGTCTCTGTGTGTCAGTGTATCAGAGTCACAGTGTCTCAGGGTGGCGGTGTCTCTGTGTCTTTGTGTCTCAGTTTCTCAGGAGTCTCAGTGTCTGTGTGTCTCAGTGTCTCAGTGTCTCTGTGTCTCAGTGTCTCAGTGTCTCAGAGTCTCTGTGTCTCTGTGTCTCAGTGTCTTTGTGTCTCAGTGTCTCCGAGTCTCAGTGTCTCTGTGTCTCTGTGACTCAGTGTCTCAGAATCTCAGTGTCTCAGTGCCTCAGAGTCTCAGTGTCTCTGTGTCTCTGTGTCTCAGTGTCTCTGTGTCTCAGTGTCTCAGAGTCTCGGTGTCTCAGTGTCTCTGTGTCCCTGTGTTTCAGTGTCTCAGTGTCTCTGTGTCTCAGTGTCTCAGTGTCTCAGTGCCTCAGAGTCTCGGTGTCTCGGTGTCTCAGTGTCTCTGTGTCTCAGTGTCTCAGAGTCTCAGTGTCTCTGTGTCTCAGTGTGTCTGTGTCTCTGTGTGTCAGTGTATCAGAGTCACAGTGTCTCAGGGTGGCGGTGTCTCTGTGTCTTTGTGTCTCAGTTTCTCAGGAGTCTCAGTGTCTGTGTGTCTCAGTGTCTCAGTGTCTCTGTGTCTCAGTGTCTCAGAGTCTCTGTGTCTCTGTGTCTCAGTGTCTTTGTGTCTCAGTGTCTCCGAGTCTCAGTGTCTCTGTGTCTCTGTGACTCAGTGTCTCAGAGTCTCAGTGTCTCAGTGCCTCAGAGTCTCAGTGTCTCTGTGTCTCAGTGTCTCTGTGTCTCAGTGTCTCAGAGTCTCGGTGTCTCAGTGTCTCAGTGTCTCTGTGTCCCTGTGTTTCAGTGTCTCAGTGTCTCTGTGTCTCAGTGTCTCAGTGTCTCAGTGCCTCAGAGTCTCGGTGTCTCGGTGTCTCAGTGTCTCTGTGTCTCAGTGTCTCAGAGTCTCAGTGTCTCTGTGTCTCAGTGTGTCTGTGTCTCTGTGTGTCAGTGTATCAGAGTCTCAGTGTCTCTGGGTGGCGGTGTCTCTGTGTCTTTGTGTCTCATTTTCTCAGGAGTCTCAGTGTCTGTGTGTCTCAGTGTCTCAGTGTCTGTGTGCCTCAGTGTCTCAGTGTCTCAGTGTCTCTGTGTCTCAGTGTCTCAGAGTCACAGTGTCTCTGTGTCTCAGAGTCTCAGTATCTCTGTGTCTCTATGTCTCAGTGTCTCTGTGTCTCAGTGTCTCAGAGTCTCAGTATCTCTGTGTCTCAGTGTCTATGTGTCTCAGTGTCTCAGAGTCTCAGTGGCCCTGTGCCTCAGAGTCCCAGAGTCTCAGTGTCTCTGCTTCTCCGTGTTTCAGTGTCTCAGTGTCTCTGTGTCTCTGTGCCTCAGTGACTCTGTGTCTCATTGTCTCAGAGTCTCAGTGTCTCAGTGTCTCATTGTCTCTGTGTCTCAGGGTATCAGTGTCTCAGTATCTTTGTGTCTCAGTGTCTCTGTGTCTCTTTGTCTATTTGTCTCTGTGTCTCAGATTCTCAGTGTCTCAGTGTCGCAGTGTGTCAGACTCTCAGTGTCTCAGTGTCTATGTGTCTCAGTGTCTCAGAGTCTCAGTGTCCCTGTGTCTCAGTGTCTCAGACCCTCAGTGTCTCTGTGTCTCCGTGTCTCAGTGTCTCTGTGTCTCAGTGTCTCTGTGTCTCAGAGTCTCTGTGTCTCAGTGTCTCAGGGTCTCAGTGTCTCAGTGTCTTTGTGTCTCTGTGTCTCTTTGTCTCTTTGTCTCTGTGTCTCAGAGTCTCAGTGTCTCAGTGTCTCAGAGTCTCAGTTTCTCTGTGTATCAGTGTCTCTGAGTCTCAGTGTCTCAGAGTCTCTGTGTCTCTGTGTCTCAGTATCTCTGTGTCTCAGTGTCTCAGAGTCTCAGTGCGTCACTGCCTCAGAGTCTCAGTGTCTCAGTGTCTCAGTGTCTCTGTGTCTCAGTGACTCAGTGTCTCAGAGTCTAAGTATCTCTGTGTCACTGTGTCTCAGTGTCTCTGTGTCTCAGAATCTCAGAGTCTCAGTGTCTCACTGTCTCAGAGTCTCAGTGTATCTGAGTCTCAGTGTCTCTGTGTCTTTGTGTCTCAGTGTCTCAGAGTCTCAGTGTCTCTGTGCATCAGTGTCTCTGTGTCTCACTCTCTCTGTGTGTCAGAGTCTCAGTGTCTCAGTGTCTCTGTGTCTCAGTGTCTCTGTGTCTGGGTGTCCCAGTGTCTCCGTGTCTCAGTGTCTCAGTCTCTCTGTGTCTCAGTGTCTCTGTGTCTCTGTGTCTCTGTGTCTCAGACTCTCAGAGTCTCAGTGTCTCTGTGTCTCACTGTCTCGGTGTCTCTGCGTCTCAGTGTCTCAGTGCCTCAGAGTCTCGGTGTCTCATTGTCTCAGAGTCTTTGTGTCTCTGTGTCTCAGTGTCTCAGAGTCTCAGTGTCTCTGTGTCTCACTGTCTCTGTGTCTCTGTGTCTCAGTGTCTCAGTGCCTCAGAGTCTCGGTGTCTCAGTGTCTCAGAGTCTCTGTGTCTCTGTGTCTCTGTGTCTCAGTGTCTCTGTGTCTCAGTGTCTCAGTGTCCCAGTGTCTCAGAGTCTCAGTGTCTCACTGTCTCAGAGTCTCAGTGTCTCTGTGTCTCAGTGTCTCAGTGTCTCTGTGTCTCAGTGTCTCAGAGTCTCAGTGTCTCTGTGTCGCTGTGTCTCAGTGCATCTGTGTCTCAGTGTCTCTGTGTCTCTGTGTCTCAGTGTCTATGTGTCTCTGTGTCTCAGAGTCTCAGTGTCTCAGTGTCTCAGTGTCGTTGTGTCCCTGTGTCTCAGTGTCTCAGTGTCTCTGTGTCTCAGTGTCTCTGTGTCTCTGTATCTCAGAGTCTCAGAGTCTAAGTGTCTCTGTGCCGCTGTGTCTCAGTGTCTCAGTGTCTCTGTGTCTCAGTGTCTCAGAGTCTCAGTGTCTCTGTGTCTCAGTGTCTCTGTGTCTCAGTGTCTCATAGTCTCATTGTCTCACTGTGTCAGAGTCTCAGTGTCTCAGTGTCTCTGTGTCTCTGTCTCTCAGTGTCTCAGAGTCTCAGTGTCTCTGTGTCGCTGTGTCACAGTGTCTCAGTGTCTCTGTGTCTCAGTGTCTCAGAGTCTCAGTGTCTCTGTGTCTCAGTGTCTCTGTGTCTCAGTGTCTCAGAGTCTCATTGTCTCACTGTGCCAGAGTCTCAGTGTCTCAGTGTCTCTGTGTCTCTGTGTCTCAGTGTCTCAGAGTCTCAGTGTCTCTGTGTCGCTGTGTCTCAGTGTCTCTGTGTCTCTGTGTCTCAGTGTCTCAGAGTCTCAGTGTCTCGGTGTCGCTGTGTCTCAGTGTTTCAGTGTCTCTCTGTCTCAGTGTCTCAGAGCCTCAGTGTCTCTGTGTCTCACTCTCTCTGTGTGTCAGAGTCTCATGGTCTCTGTGTCTCAGTGTCTCTGTGTCTCAGTGTCTCTGTGTCTGGGTGTCTCAGTGTTTCTGTGTCTCAGTGTCTCTGCGTCTCAGTGTGTCTGTGTCTCGGTGTCTCAGTTTCTCAGAGTCTCAGTGTCTCAGTGTCCCAGAGTCTCGGTGTCTCAGTGTCTCAGAGTCTCTGCGTCTCTGTGCCTCAGTGTCTCTTGGTCTCAGTGTCTCCGAGTGTTAGTGTCTCTGTGTCTCTGTGACTCAGTGTCTCAGAGTCTCAGTGTCTCAGCGCCTCAGAGTCTCAGTGTCTCAGTGTCTCTGCGTCTCTGTGTCTCAGTGTCTCTGTGTCTCAGTGTCTCTGTGTCTCAGTGTCTCAGTGTCTCTGTGTCTCAGTGTCTCAGAGTCTCAGTGTCTCACTGTGTCAGAGTCTCAGTGTCTCAGTGTCTGTGTCTCTGTGTCTCAGTGTCTCAGAGTCTCAGTGTCTCTGTGTCGCTGTGTCTCAGTGTCTCCGTGTCTCAGTGTCTCAGTCTCTCTGTGTCTCAGTGTCTCTGTGTCTCTGTGTCTCTGTGTCTCAGACTCTCAGAGTCTCAGTGTCTCTGTGTCTCACTGTCTCGGTGTCTCTGCGTCTCAGTGTCTCAGTGCCTCAGAGTCTCGGTGTCTCAGTGTCTCAGAGTCTTTGTGTCTCTGTGTCTCAGTGTCTCAGAGTCTCAGTGTCTCTGTGTCTCAATGTCTCTGTGTCTCTGTGTCTCAGTGTCTCAGTGCCTCAGAGTCTCGGTGTCTCAGTGTCTCAGTTTCTCTGTGTCTCAGTGTCTCTGTGTCTCAGAATCTCAGAGTCTCAGTGTCTCACTGTCTCAGAGTCTCAGTGTATCTGAGTCTCAGTGTCTCTGTGTCTTTGTGTCTCAGTGTCTCAGAGTCTCAGTGTCTCTGTGCATCAGTGTCTCTGTGTCTCACTCTCTCTGTGTGTCAGAGTCTCAGTGTCTCAGTGTCTCTGTGTCTCAGTGTCTCTGTGTCTGGGTGTCTCAGTGTCTCCGTGTCTCAGTGTCTCAGTCTCTCTGTGTCTCAGTGTCTCTGTGTCTCTGTGTCTCAGTCTCTCAGAGTCTCAGTGTCTCTGTGTCCCACTGTCTCGGTGTCTCTGCGTCTCAGTGTCTCAGTGCCTCAGAGTCTCGGTGTCTCAGTGTCTCAGAGTCTTTGTGTCTCTGTGTCTCAGTGTCTCAGAGTCTCAGTGTCTCTGTGTCTCACTGTCTCTGTGTCTCTGTGTCTCAGTGTCTCAGTGCCTCAGAGTCTCGGTGTCTCAGTGTCTCAGAGTCTCTGTGTCTCTGTGTCTCTGTGTCTCAGTGTCTCTGTGTCTCAGTGTCTCAGTGTCCCAGTGTCTCAGAGTCTCAGTGTCTCACTGTCTCAGAGTCTCAGTGTCTCTGTGTCTCAGTGTCTCAGTGTCTCTGTGTCTCAGTGTCTCAGAGTCTCAGTGTCTCTGTGTCGCTGTGTCTCAGTGCATCTGTGTCTCAGTGTCTCTGTGTCTCTGTGTCTCAGAGTCTCAGTGTCTCAGTGTCTCAGTGTCGTTGTGTCCCTGTGTCTCAGTGTCTCAGTGTCTCTGTGTCTCAGTGTCTCTGTGTCTCTGTATCTCAGAGTCTCAGAGTCTAAGTGTCTCTGTGCCGCTGTGTCTCAGTGTCTCAGTGTCTCTGTGTCTCAGTGTCTCAGAGTCTCAGTGTCTCTGTGTCTCAGTGTCTCTGTGTCTCAGTGTCTCAGAGTCTCATTGTCTCACTGTGTCAGAGTCTCAGTGTCTCAGTGTCTCTGTGTCTCTGTCTCTCAGTGTCTCAGAGTCTCTGTGTCTCTGTGTCGCTGTGTCACAGTGTCTCAGTGTCTCAGTGTCTCAGTGTCTCAGAGTCTCAGTGTCTCTGTGTCTCAGTGTCTCTGTGTCTCAGTGTCTCAGAGTCTCATTGTCTCACTGTGCCAGAGTCTCAGTGTCTCAGTGTCTCGGTGTCTTAGTGTCTCTGTGTCCATGTGTCTCAGTGTCTCAGTGTCTCTTTGTCTCATTGCCTCAGAGTCTCGGTGTCTCGGTGTCTCAGTGTCTCTGTGTCTCAGTGTCTCAGAGTCTCAGTGTCTCTGTGTCTCAGTGTGTCTGTGTCTCTGTGTGTCAGTGTATCAGAGTCTCAGTGTCTCAGGGTGGCGGTGTCTCTGTGTCTTTGTGTCTCAGTTTCTCAGGAGTCTCAGTGTCTCTGTGTCTCAGTGTCTCAGCGTCTCAGAGTCATAGTGTCTCTGTGTCTCAGTGTCTCAGTGTCTCAGAGTCTCAGTGTCTCTGTGTCTCAGTGTCTCTGTGTCTCTGTGTCGCAGTGTCTCAGAGTCTCAGTGTCTCTGTGTCTCTGTGTCTCAGAGTCTCAGTGTCTCAGAGTCTCATTGTCTCTGTGTCTCAGTGTCTCTGTGTCTTTTTGTCTCTGTGTCTCAGAGCCTCAGTGTCTCAGTGTCTCAGAGTCTCAGTTTTTCTGTGTCTCAGTGTCTCTGTGTCTCTGTTTCTCAGTGTCCCAGTGTCTCAGAGACTCAGTGTCTCTGTGTCGCTGTGTCGCTGTGTCTCAGCGTCTCCGTGTCTTTCTGTCTCAGTATCTCTGTGCCTCAGTGTCTCAGTGCCTCAGAGTCTCAGTGTCTCACTGTCTCAGAGTCTCAGTGTCTCTGTGTCTCAGTGTCTCTGTACCTCTGTGACTCAGTGTCCGAGTGTCACAGCGTCTCAGAGTCTCAGTGTCTCTGTGTCTCAGTGTCTCTCTGTCTCAGTGTCTCAGAGTCTCATTGTCCCACTGTGTCAGAGTCTCAGTGTCTCAGTGTCTCTGTGTCTCTGTGTCTCAGTGTCTCTGTGTCTCAGAGTCTCTGCGTCTCTGTGTCTCAGAGTCTCAGTTTCTCTGTGTATCAGTGTCTCTGAGTCTCAGTGTCTCAGAGTCTCTGTGTCTCAGTGCCTCTGTGTCTCAGTGTCTCAGAGTCTCAGTGTCTCACTGCCTCAGAGTCTCAGTGTCTCTGTGTCTCTGTGTCCCAGTGACTCAGTGTCTCAGAGTCTCAGTGTCTCTGTGTCGCTGTGTCTCAGTGTCTCTTTGTCTCAGAATCTCAGAGCCTCAGTGTCTCACTGTCTCAGAGTCTCAGTGTCTCTGAGTCTCAATGTCTCTGTGTCTCTGTGTCTCAGTGTCTCAGAGTCTCAGTGTCTCTGTGCATCAGTGTCTCTGCGTCTCACTCTCTGTGTGTGTCAGAGTCTCAGTGTCTCTGTGTCTCAGTGTCTCTGTGTCTCTGTGTCTCTGTGTCTCAGTGTCACTGTGTCTGGGTGTCTCAGTGTCTCCGTGTGTCAGTGTCTCAGTCTCTCTGTGTCTCAGTCTCTCTGTGTCTCAGTGTCTCAGTCTCTCAGAGTCTCAGAGTCTCTGTGTCTCAATGTCTCTGTGTCTCCGTGTCTCAGTGTCTCAGACTCTCAGTGTCTCAGTGTCTCTGTGTCTCTGTGTCTCAGTGTCTCAGAGTCTCAGTGTCTCTGTGTCGCTGTGTCTCTGTGTCTCAGTGTCTCTGTGTCTCAGTGTCTCAGAGTCTCAGTGTCTCTGTGTCTCACTCTCTCTGTGTGTCAGACTCTCAGTGTCTCTGTGTCTCAGTGTCTCTGTGTCTCAGTGTCTCTGTGTCTGGGTGTCTCAGTGTCTCCGTGTCTCAGTGACTCAGTCTCTCAGAGTCTCAGTGTCTCTGTGTCTCTGTGTCGCAGTGTCTCAGTGCCTCAGAGTCTCGGTGTCTCAGTGTCTCAGAGTCTCTGTGTCTCTGTGTCTCAGTGTCTTTGTGTCTCAGTGTCTCCGAGTCTCAGTGTCTCTGTGTCTCTGTGACTCAGTGTCTCAGAGTCTCAGTGTCTCAGTGCCTCAGAGTCTCAGTGTCTCTGTGTCTCTGTGTCTCAGTGTCTCTGTGTCTCAGTGTCTCAGAGTCTCGGTGTCTCTGTGTCTCAGTGTCTCTGTGTCCCTGTGTTTCAGTGTCTCAGTGTCTCTGTGTCTCAGTGTCTCAGTGTCTCAGTGCCTCAGAGTCTCGGTGTCTCGGTGTCTCAGTGTCTCTGTGTCTCAGTGTCTCAGAGTCTCAGTGTCTCTGTGTCTCAGTGTGTCTGTGTCTCTGTGTGGCAGTGTATCAGAGTCTCAGTGTCTCAGGGTGGCGGTGTCTCTGTGTCTTTGTGTCTCAGTTTCTCAGGAGTCTCAGTGTCTGTGTGTCTCAGTGTCTCAGTGTCTCTGTGTCTCAGTGTCTCAGAGTCACAGTGTCTCTGTGTCTCAGTGTCTCAGTATCTCAGAGTCACAGTGTCTCTGTGTCTCAGTGTCTCAGCGTCTCAGAGTCACAGTGTCTCTGTGTCTCAGTGTCTCAGTGTCTCAGAGTCTCAGTGTCTCTGTGTCTCAGTGTCTCTGTGTCTCTGTGTCGCAGTGTCTCAGAGTCTCAGTGTCTCTGTGTCTCTGTGTCTCAGAGTCTCAGTGTCTCAGAGTCTCAGTGTCTCTGTGTCGCTGTGTCTCTGTGTCTCAGTGTCTCAGAGTCTCAGTGTCTCTGTGTCTCACTCTCTCTGTGTGTCAGTGTCTCAGTGTCTCTGTGTCTCAGTGTCTCTGTGTCTCTGTGTCTCAGTGTCTCTGTGTCTGGGTGTCTCTGTGTCTCTGTGTCTCAGTCTCTCAGAGTCTCAGTGTCTCTGTGTCTCTGTGTCTCAGTGTCTCAGTGCCGCAGAGTCTCGGTGTCTCAGTGTCTCAGTGTCTCAGAGTCTCTGTGTCTCTGTGTCTCAGTGTCTTTGTGTCTCAGTGTCTCCGAGTCTCAGTGTCTCTGTGTCTCTGTGACTCAGTGTCTCAGAGTTCAGAGTCTCAGTATCTCTGTGTCTCAGTGTCTCTGTGTCACTGTGTCTCAGTGTCTCTGTGTCTCAGTGTCTCAGAGTCTCGGTGTCTTAGTGTCTCAGTGT
The DNA here is from genome assembly GCF_965287045.1 of Carcharhinus amblyrhynchos. Classification (NCBI taxonomy): domain Eukaryota; kingdom Metazoa; phylum Chordata; class Chondrichthyes; order Carcharhiniformes; family Carcharhinidae; genus Carcharhinus; species Carcharhinus amblyrhynchos. Next base: position 126,679 of record NW_027649971.1, read on the forward strand.
CTCTGTGTCCCTGTGTTTCAGTGTCTCAGTGTCTCAGTGTCTCCGTGTCTCATTGCCTCAGAGTCTCGGTGTCTCGGTGTCTCAGGGTCACTGTGTCTCAGTGTCTCAGAGTCTCAGTGTCTCTGTGTCTCAGTGTGTCTGTGTCTCTGTGTGTCAGTGTATCAGAGTCTCAGTGTCTCAGGGTGGCGGTGTCTCTGTGTCTTTGTGTCTCAGTTTCTCAGGAGTCTCAGTGTCTCTGTGTCTCAGTGTCTCAGCGTCTCAGAGTCACAGTGTCTCTGTGTCTCAGTGTCTCAGAGTCTCAGTGTCTCTGTGTCTCAGTGTCTCTGTGTCTCTGTGTCGCAGTGTCTCAGAGTCTCAGTGTCTCTGTGTCTCTGTGTCTCAGAGTCTCAGTGTCTCAGAGTCTCATTGTCTCTGTGTCTCAGAGTCTCTGTGTCTTTTTGTCTCTGTGTCTCAGAGCCTCAGTGTCTCAGTGTCTCAGAGTCTCAGTTTTTCTGTGTCTCAGTGTCTCTGTGTCTCTGTGTTTCAGTGTCCCAGTGTCTCAGAGACTCAGTGTCTCTGTGTCGCTGTGTCGCTGTGTCTCAGCGTCTCCGTGTCTTTCTGTCTCAGTATCTCTGTGCCTCAGTGTCTCAGTGCCTCAGAGTCTCAGTGTCTCACTGTCTCAGAGTCTCAGTGTCTCTGTGTCTCAGTGTCTCTGTACCTCTGTGACTCAGTGTCCGAGTGTCTCAGAGTCTCAGTGTCTCTGTGTCGCTGTGTCTCAGTGTCTCAGTGTCTCTCTGTCTCAGTGTCTCAGAGTCTCGGTGTCTCTGTGCCTCAGTGTCTCTGTGTCTCTGTGTCTCAGTGTCTCAGAGTCTCAGTGTCTCTTTGTATCAGTGTCACTGTGTCTCAGTGTCTCAGAGTCTCAGTGTCTCAGTGTCTCAGAGTCTCAGTGTCTCTGTGTCTCAGTGTCTCAGAGTCTCAGTGTCTCAGTGTCTCAGAGTCTCAGTGTCTCTGTGTCCGTGTGTCTCAGTGTCTCAGGGTCTCAGTGTCTCTGTGTCTCTGAGTCACAGTGTCTCAGTGTCTCAGTGCCTCTGTGTCTCAGTGTCTCAGTTTCTCTGTGTCTCAGTGTCTCAGTTTCTCAGAGTCTCTGTGTCTCTATGTCTCAGTGTCTCTGTGTCTCAGTGTCTCAGAGTCTCAGTGTCTCAGTGCCTCAGATTCTCAGTGTCTCTGTGTCTCAGAGTCTCAGTGTCTCAGTGTCTCAGAGTCCTTGTGTCTCAGGGTATCAGTGTCTCAGTGTCTTTGTGTCTCAGTGCCTCTGTGTCTCTTTGTCTATTTGTCTCTGTGTCTCAGATTCTCAGTGTCTCAGTGTCGCAGTGTGTCAGAGTCACAGTGTCTCAGTGTCTATGTGTCTCAGTGTCTATGTGTCTCAGTGTCCCTGTGTCTCAGTGTCTCAGAGCCTCAGTGTCTCTGTGTCTCCGTGTCTCAGTGTCTCTGTGCCTCTTTGTCTCAGAGTCTCAGTGTCTCAGTGTCTCAGAGTCCCTGTGTCTCAGGGTATCAGTGTCTCAGTGTCTATGTGTCTCAGTGTCTCTGTGTCTCTTTGTCTATTTGTCTCTTTGTCTCAGATTCTCAGTGTCTCAGTGTCGCAGTGTGTCAGAGTCTCAGTGTCTCAGTGTCTATGTGTCTCAGTGTCTCAGAGTCTCAGTGTCCCTGTGTCTCAGTGTCTCAGAGCCTCAGTGTCTCTGTGTCTCCGTGTCTCAGTGTCTCTGTGTCTCTGTGTCTCAGTGTCTCTGTGTCTCAGAGTCTCTGTGTCTCAGTGTCTCAGGGTCTCAGTGTCTGAGTGTCTTTGTGTCTCAGTTTCTCTGTGTCTCTTTGTCTCTTTGTCTCTGTGTCTCAGAGTCTCAGAGTCTCAGTGTCTCAGAGTCTCAGTTTCTCTGTGTATCAGTGTCTCTGAGTCTCAGTGTCTCAGAGTCTCTGTGTCTCAGTGCCTCTGTGTCTCAGTGTCTCAGAGTCTCAGTGTCTCACTGCCTCAGAGTCTCAGTGTCTCAGAATCTCTGTGTCACTGTGTCTCAGTGTCTCAGAATCTCAGAGTCTCAGTGTCTCACTGTCTCAGAGTCTCAGTTTCTCTGAGTCTTAGTGTCTCTATGTCTTTGTGTCTCAGTGTCTCAGAGTCTCAGTGTCTCTGTGCATCAGTGTCTCTGTGCCTCACTCTCTCTGTGTGTCAGAGTCTCAGTGTCTCTGTGTCTCTGTGTCTCAGTGTCTCTGTGTCTGGGTGTCTCAGTGTTTCCGTGTCTCAGTGTCTCAGTCTCTCTGTGTCTCAGTGTCTCTGTGTCTCTGTGTCTCTGTGTCTCAGTCTCTCAGAGTCTCAGTGTCTCTGTGTCTCACTGTCTCGGTGTCTCTGTGTCTCAGTGTCTCAGTGCCTCAGAGTCTCGGTGTCTCAGTGTCTCAGAGTCTCTGTGTCTCCGTGTCTCAGTGTCTCAGAGTCTCAGTGTCTCTGTGTCTCACTGTCTCTGTGTCTCTGTGTCTCATTGTCTCAGTGCCTCAGAGTCTCGGTGTCTCAGTGTCTCCGAGTCTCAGTGTCTCTGTGTCTCTGTGACTCAGTGTCTCAGAGTTTCAGTGTCACAGTGCCTCAGAGTCTCAGTGTCTCAGTGTCTCAGAGTCACAGTGTCTCTGTGTCTCAGTGTCTCAGTATCTCAGAGTCACAGTGTCTCTGTGTCTCAGTGTCTCAGTGTCTCTGTGTCTCAGTGTCTCTGTACCTCTGTGACTCAGTGTCCGAGTGTCTCAGTGTCTCAGTGTCTCAGAGTCTCAGTGTCTCAGTGCCTCAGAGTCTCAGTGTCTCTGTGTCTCTGTGTCTCAGTGTCTCTGTGTCTCAGTGTCTCAGAGTCTCGGTGTCTCTGTGTCTCAGTGTCTCTGTGTCCCTGTGTTTCAGTGTCTCAGTGTCTCTGTGTCTCAGTGTCTCAGTGTCTCAGTGCCTCAGAGTCTCGGTGTCTCGGTGTCTCAGTGTCTCTGTGTCTCAGTGTCTCAGAGTCTCAGTGTCTCTGTGTCTCAGTGTGTCTGTGTCTCTGTGTGGCAGTGTATCAGAGTCTCAGTGTCTCAGGGTGGCGGTGTCTCTGTGTCTTTGTGTCTCAGTTTCTCAGGAGTCTCAGTGTCTGTGTGTCTCAGTGTCTCAGTGTCTCTGTGTCTCAGTGTCTCAGAGTCACAGTGTCTCTGTGTCTCAGTGTCTCAGTATCTCAGAGTCACAGTGTCTCTGTGTCTCAGTGTCTCAGCGTCTCAGAGTCACAGTGTCTCTGTGTCTCAGTGTCTCAGTGTCTCAGAGTCTCAGTGTCTCTGTGTCTCAGTGTCTCTGTGTCTCTGTGTCGCAGTGTCTCAGAGTCTCAGTGTCTCTGTGTCTCTGTGTCTCAGAGTCTCAGTGTCTCAGAGTCTCAGTGTCTCTGTGTCGCTGTGTCTCTGTGTCTCAGTGTCTCAGAGTCTCAGTGTCTCTGTGTCTCACTCTCTCTGTGTGTCAGTGTCTCAGTGTCTCTGTGTCTCAGTGTCTCTGTGTCTCTGTGTCTCAGTGTCTCTGTGTCTGGGTGTCTCTGTGTCTCTGTGTCTCAGTCTCTCAGAGTCTCAGTGTCTCTGTGTCTCTGTGTCTCAGTGTCTCAGTGCCGCAGAGTCTCGGTGTCTCAGTGTCTCAGTGTCTCAGAGTCTCTGTGTCTCTGTGTCTCAGTGTCTTTGTGTCTCAGTGTCTCCGAGTCTCAGTGTCTCTGTGTCTCTGTGACTCAGTGTCTCAGAGTTCAGAGTCTCAGTATCTCTGTGTCTCAGTGTCTCTGTGTCACTGTGTCTCAGTGTCTCTGTGTCTCAGTGTCTCAGAGTCTCGGTGTCTTAGTGTCTCAGTGTCTCTGTGTCCCTGTGTTTCAGTGTCTCAGTGTCTCCGTGTCTCATTGCCTCAGAGTCTCGGTGTCTCGGTGTCTCAGGGTCACTGTGTCTCAGTGTCTCAGAGTCTCAGTGTCTCTGTGTCTCAGTGTGTCTGTGTCTCTGTGTGTCAGTGTATCAGAGTCTCAGTGTCTCAGGGTGGCGGTGTCTCTGTGTCTTTGTGTCTCAGTTTCTCAGGAGTCTCAGTGTCTCTGTGTCTCAGTGTCTCAGCGTCTCAGAGTCACAGTGTCTCTGTGTCTCAGTGTCTCAGAGTCTCAGTGTCTCTGTGTCTCAGTGTCTCTGTGTCTCTGTGTCGCAGTGTCTCAGAGTCTCAGTGTCTCTGTGTCTCTGTGTCTCTGTGTCTCAGAGTCTCAGTGTCTCAGAGTCTCATTGTCTCTGTGTCTCAGAGTCTCTGTGTCTTTTTGTCTCTGTGTCTCAGAGCCTCAGTGTCTCAGTGTCTCAGAGTCTCAGTTTTTCTGTGTCTCAGTGTCTCTGTGTCTCTGTGTTTCAGTGTCCCAGTGTCTCAGAGACTCAGTGTCTCTGTGTCGCTGTGTCGCTGTGTCTCAGCGTCTCCGTGTCTTTCTGTCTCAGTATCTCTGTGCCTCAGTGTCTCAGTGCCTCAGAGTCTCAGTGTCTCACTGTCTCAGAGTCTCAGTGTCTCTGTGTCTCAGTGTCTCTGTACCTCTGTGACTCAGTGTCCGAGTGTCTCAGAGTCTCAGTGTCTCTGTGTCGCTGTGTCTCAGTGTCTCAGTGTCTCTCTGTCTCAGTGTCTCAGAGTCTCGGTGTCTCTGTGCCTCAGTGTCTCTGTGTCTCTGTGTCTCAGTGTCTCAGAGTCTCAGTGTCTCTTTGTATCAGTGTCACTGTGTCTCAGTGTCTCAGAGTCTCAGTGTCTCAGTGTCTCAGAGTCTCAGTGTCTCTGTGTCTCAGTGTCTCAGAGTCTCAGTGTCTCAGTGTCTCAGAGTCTCAGTGTCTCTGTGTCCGTGTGTCTCAGTGTCTCAGGGTCTCAGTGTCTCTGTGTCTCTGAGTCTCAGTGCCTCAGTGTCTCAGTGCCTCTGTGTCTCAGTGTCTCAGTTTCTCTGTGTCTCAGTGTCTCAGTTTCTCAGAGTCTCTGTGTCTCTATGTCTCAGTGTCTCTGTGTCTCAGTGTCTCAGAGTCTCAGTGTCTCAGTGCCTCAGATTCTCAGTGTCTCTGTGTCTCAGAGTCTCAGTGTCTCAGTGTCTCAGAGTCTCAGTGTCTCAGGGTATCAGTGTCTCAGTGTCTTTGTGTCTCAGTGCCTCTGTGTCTCTTTGTCTATTTGTCTCTGTGTCTCAGATTCTCAGTGTCTCAGTGTCGCAGTGTGTCAGAGTCACAGTGTCTCAGTGTCTATGTGTCTCAGTGTCTATGTGTCTCAGTGTCCCTGTGTCTCAGTGTCTCAGAGCCTCAGTGTCTCTGTGTCTCCGTGTCTCAGTGTCTCTGTGTCTCTTTGTCTCAGAGTCTCAGTGTCTCAGTGTCTCAGAGTCCCTGTGTCTCAGGGTATCAGTGTCTCAGTGTCTATGTGTCTCAGTGTCTCTGTGTCTCTTTGTCTATTTGTCTCTTTGTCTCAGATTCTCAGTGTCTCAGTGTCGCAGTGTGTCAGAGTCTCAGTGTCTCAGTGTCTATGTGTCTCAGTGTCTCAGAGTCTCAGTGTCCCTGTGTCTCAGTGTCTCAGAGCCTCAGTGTCTCTGTGTCTCCGTGTCTCAGTGTCTCTGTGTCTCTGTGTCTCAGTGTCTCTGTGTCTCAGAGTCTCTGTGTCTCAGTGTCTCAGGGTCTCAGTGTCTGAGTGTCTTTGTGTCTCAGTTTCTCTGTGTCTCTTTGTCTCTTTGTCTCTTTGTCTCTGTGTCTCAGAGTCTCAGAGTCTCAGTGTCTCAGAGTCTCAGTTTCTCTGTGTATCAGTGTCTCTGAGTCTCAGTGTCTCAGAGTCTCTGTGTCTCAGTGCCTCTGTGTCTCAGTGTCTCAGAGTCTCAGTGTCTCACTGCCTCAGAGTCTCAGTGTCTCAGAATCTCTGTGTCACTGTGTCTCAGTGTCTCAGAATCTCAGAGTCTCAGTGTCTCACTGTCTCAGAGTCTCAGTTTCTCTGAGTCTTAGTGTCTCTATGTCTTTGTGTCTCAGTGTCTCAGAGTCTCAGTGTCTCTGTGCATCAGTGTCTCTGTGCCTCACTCTCTCTGTGTGTCAGAGTCTCAGTGTCTCTGTGTCTCTGTGTCTCAGTGTCTCTGTGTCTGGGTGTCTCAGTGTTTCCGTGTCTCAGTGTCTCAGTCTCTCTGTGTCTCAGTGTCTCTGTGTCTCTGTGTCTCTGTGTCTCAGTCTCTCAGAGTCTCAGTGTCTCTGTGTCTCACTGTCTCGGTGTCTCTGTGTCTCAGTGTCTCAGTGCCTCAGAGTCTCGGTGTCTCAGTGTCTCAGAGTCTCTGTGTCTCCGTGTCTCAGTGTCTCAGAGTCTCAGTGTCTCTGTGTCTCACTGTCTCTGTGTCTCTGTGTCTCATTGTCTCAGTGCCTCAGAGTCTCGGTGTCTCAGTGTCTCCGAGTCTCAGTGTCTCTGTGTCTCTGTGACTCAGTGTCTCAGAGTTTCAGTGTCACAGTGCCTCAGAGTCTCAGTGTCTCAGTGTCTCAGAGTCACAGTGTCTCTGTGTCTCAGTGTCTCAGTATCTCAGAGTCACAGTGTCTCTGTGTCTCTGTGTCTCAGTGTCTCAGTGTCTCTGTGTCTCAGTGTCTCTGTACCTCTGTGACTCAGTGTCCGAGTGTCTCAGTGTCTCAGTGTCTCAGAGTCTCAGTGTCTCTGTGCCTCAGTGTCTCTGTGTCTCTGTGTCTCAGTGTCTCAGAGTCTCAGTGTCTCTGTGTATCAGTGTCACTGTGTCTCAGTGTCTCAGTGTCTCAGAGTCTCAGTGTCTCAGTGTCTCAGAGTCTCAGTGTCTCAGTGTCTCAGAGTCTCAGTGTCTCTGTGTCCGTGTGTCTCATTGTCTCAGGGTCTCAGTGTCTCTGTGTCTCTGAGTCTCAGTGTCTCAGTGTCTCGGTGCCTCTGTGTCTCAGTGTCTCAGAGTATCAGTGTCTCAGTGTCTCAGAGTCTCAGTTTTTCTGTGTCTCAGTGTCTCTGTGTCTCTGTGTCTCAGTGTCCCAGTGTCTCAGAGACTCTGTGTCTCTGTGTCGCTGTGTCGCTGTGTCTCAGCGTCTCCGTGTCTTTCTGTCTCAGTATCTCTGTGCCTCAGTGTCTCAGTGCCTCAGAGTCTCAGTGTCTCAGTGTCTCAGAGTCTCAGTGTCTCTGTGTCCGTGTGTCTCATTGTCTCAGGGTCTCAGTGTCTCTGTGTCTCTGAGTCTCAGTGTCTCAGTGTCTCAGTGCCTGTGTCTCAGTGTCTCAGAGTCTCAGTGTCTCAGTGTCTCAGAGTCTCAGTTTCTCTGTGTCTCAGTGTCTCTGTGTCTCTGTGTCTCAGTGTCCCAGTGTCTCAGAGACTCAGTGTCTCTGTGTCGCTGTGTCTCAGCGTCTCCGTGTCTTTCTGTCTCAGTATCTCTGTGCCTCAGTGTCTCAGTGTCTCAGAGTCTCAGTGTCTCACTGTCTCAGAGTCTCAGTGTCTCTGTGTCTCAGTGTCTCTGTACCTCTGTGACTCAGTGTCCGAGTGTCTCAGAGTCTCAGTGTCTCAGTGTCGCTGTGTCGCTGTGTCTCAATGTCTCAGTGTCTCTCTGTCTCAGTGTCTCAGAGCATCAGTGTCTCTGTGCCTCAGTGTCTCTGTGTCTCTGTGTCTCAGTGTCTCAGAGTCTCAGTGTCTCTGTGTATCAGTGTCACTGTGTCTCAGTGTCTTAGAGTCTCAGTGTCTCAGTGTCTCAGAGTCTCAGTGTCTCTGTGTCTCAGTGTCTCAGAGTCTCAGTGTCTCAGTGTCTCAGAGTCTCAGTGTCTCTGTGTCCGTGTGTCTCAGTGTCTCAGGGTCTCAGTGTCTCTGTGTCTCTGAGTCTCAGTGTCTCAGTGTCTCAGTGCCTCTGTGTCTCAGTGTCTCAGAGTCTCAGTGTCTCAGTGTCTCAGAGTCTCAGAGTCTCATTGTCTCAGAGTCTCTGTGTCTCTATGTCTCTGTGCCTCAGTGTCTCAGAGTCTCAGTGTCTCAGTGTCTCAGAGTCTCTGTGTCTCTATGTCTCAGTGTCTCTGTGTCTCAGTGTCTCAGAGTCTCAGTATCTCTGTGTCTCAGTGTCTATGTGTCTCAGTGTCTCAGAGTCTCAGTGTCTCTGTTTCTCCGTGTTTCAGTGTCTCAGTGTCTCTGTGTCTCTGTGCCTCAGTGACTCTGTGTCTCATTGTCTCAGAGTCTCAGTGTCTCAGTGTCTCAGAGCCCCTGTGTCTCAGGGTATCAGTGTCTCAGTGTCTTTGTGTCTCAGTGCCTCAGTGTCTCTTTGTCTATTTGTCTCTGTGTCTCAGATTCTCAGTGTCTCAGTGTCGCAGTGTGTCAGAGTCACAGTGTCTCAGTGTCATATGTCTAAGTGTCTCAGAGTCTCAGTGTCCCTGTGTCTCAGTGTCTCAGAGCCTCAGTGTCTCTGTGTCTCCGTGTCTCAGTGTCTCTGTGTCTCTTTGTCTCAGAGTCTCAGTGTCTCAGTGTCTCAGACTCCCTGTGTCTCAGGGCATCAGTGTCTCAGTGTCTTTGTGTCTCAGTGTCTCTGTGTCTCTTTGTCTATTTGTCTCTGTGTCTCAGATTGTCAGTGTCTCTGTGTCGCAGTGTGTCAGAGTCTCAGTGTCTCAGTGTCTATGTGTCTCAGTGTCTCAGAGTCTCAGTGTCCCTGTGTCTCAGTGTCTCAGAGCCTCAGTGTCTCTGTGTCTCAGGGTCTCAGTGTCTCAGTGTCTTTGTGTCTCAGTGTCTCTGTGTCTCTTTGTCTCAGTGTCTCTGTGTCTCAGAGTCTCAGAGTCTCAGTGTCTCAGAGTCTCAGTTTCTCTGTGTATCAGTGTCTCTGAGTCTCAGTGTCTCAGAGTCTCTGTGTCTCAGTGCCTCTGTGTCTCAGTGTCTCAGAGTCTCAGTGTATCACTGTCTCAGAGTCTCAGTGTCTCAGTGTCTCAGTGTCTCAGTGACTCAGTGTCTCAGAATCTCAGTGTCTCTGTGTCACTGTGTCTCAGTGTCTCTGTGTCTCAGAATCTCAGAATCTCAGTGTCTCACTGTCTCAGAGTCTCAGTGTCTCTGAGTCTTAGTGTCTCTATGTCTTTGTGTCTCAGTGTCTCAGAGTCTCAGTGTCTCTCTGCATCAGTGTCTCTGTGTCTCACTCTCTCTGTGTGTCAGAGTCGCAGTGTCTCTGTGTCTCTGTGTCTCAGTGTCTCTGTGTCTGGGTGTCTCAGTGTCTCAGTGTCTCCGTGTCTCAGTGTCTCAGTCTCTCTGTGTCTCAGTGTCTCTGTGTCTCTGTGTCTCAGTCTCTCAGAGTCTCAGTGTCTCTGTGTCTCGGTGTCTCTGTGTCTCTGTGTCTCAGTGTCTCAGTGCCTCAGAGTCTCGGTGTCTCAGTGTCTCAGAGTCTCTGTGTCTCTGTGTCTCAGTGTCTCAGAGTCTCAGTGTCTCTGTGTCTCACTGTCTCTGTGTCTCTGTGTCTCAGTGTCTCAGTGCCTCAGAGTCTCGGTGTCTCAGTGTCTCAGAGTTTCTGTGTCTCTGTGTCTCAGTGTCTCAGAGTTTCTGTGTCTCTGTGTCTCAGTGTCTCAGTGTCTTTGTGTCTCAGTGTCTCAGTGTCTCTGTGACTCAGTGTCTCAGAGTCTCAGTGTCACAGTGCCTCAGAGTCTCAGTGTCTCTGTGTCTCAGTGTCTCAGAGTCACAGTGTCTCTGTGTCTCAGTGTCTCAGTATCTCAGAGTCACAGTGTCTCTGTGTCTCAGAGTCTCAGTGTCTCTGAGTCTCAATGTCTCTGTGTCTCTGTGTCTCAGTGTCTCAGAGTCTCAGTGTCTCTGCGTCTCACTCTCTCTGTGTGTCAGAGTCTCAGTGTCTCTGTGTCTCAGTGTCTCTGTGTTTCTGTGTCTCAGTGTCTCTGTGTCTGGGTGTCTCAGTGTCTCCGTGTGTCAGTGTCTCAGTCTCTCTGTGTCTCAGTGTCTCTGTGTCTCTGTGTCTCAGTCTCTCAGAGTCTCAGTGTCTCAATGTCTCTGTGTCTCCGTGTCTCAGTGTCTCAGTCTCTCAGTGTCTCCGTGTCTCTGTGTCTCTGTGTCTCAGTGTCTCAGAGTCTCAGTGTCTCTGTTTCGCTGTGTCTCAGTGTCTCAGTGTCTCTGTGTCTCAGTGTCTCAGAGTCTCAGTGTCTCTGTGTCTCACTGTCTCAGTGTCTCTGTGTCTCAGTGTCTCTGCGCCTCAGAGTCTCGGTGTCTCAGTGTCTCAGAGTCTCTGTGTCTCTGTGTCTCAGTGTCTTTGTGTCTCAGTGTCTCCAAGTCTCAGTGTCTCTGTGTCTCTGTGACTCAGTGTCTCAGAGTCTCAGTGTCTCAGTGCCTCAGAGTCTCAGTGTCTCTGTGTCTCTGTGTCTCAGTGTCTCTGTGTCTCAGTGTCTCAGAGTCTCGGTGTCTCAGTGTCTCAGTGTCTCTGTTTCCCTGTGTCTCAGTGTCTCAGTGTCTCTGTGTCTCAGTGTCTCAGTGTCTCAGTGTCTCAGTGTCTCTGTGTCTCAGTGCCTCAGAGTCTCGGTGTCTCGGTGTCTCAGTGTCTCTGTGTCTCAGTGTCTCAGACTCTCAGTGTCTCTGTGTCTCAGTGTGTCTGTGTCTCTGTGTATCAGTGTATCAGAGTCTCAGTATCTCAGGGTGGCGGTGTCTCTGTGTCACTGTGTCTCAGTTTCTCAGGAGTCTCAGTGTCTGTGTGTCTCAGTGTCTCAGTGTCTCAGTGTCTCTGTGTCTCAGTGTCTCTGTGTCTCAGTGTCTCAGTATCTCAGAGTCACAGTGTCTCTGTGTCTCAGTGCCTCAGTGTCTCAGAGTCACAGTGTCTCAGTGTCTCAGAGTCTCAGTGTCTCTGTGTCTCTGTGTCTCAGAGTCTCAGTGTCTCAGAGTCTCAGTGTCTCTGTGTCTCAGAGTCTCAGTTTCTCTGTGTCTCAGTGTTTCTGTGTCTCTGTGTCCCAGTGTCTCAGAGACTCAGTGTCTCGGTGTCGCTGTGTCGCTGTGTCTCAGCGTCTCCGTGTCTTTCTGTCTCAGTATCTCTGTGCCTCAGTGTCTCAGTGCCTCAGAGTCTCAGTGTCTCACTGTCTCAGAGTCTCAGTGTCTCTGTGTCTCAGTGTCTCTGTACCTCTGTGACTCAGTGTCCGAGTGTCTCAGAGTCTCAGTGTCTCTGTGTCGCTGTGTCGCTGTGTCTCAGTGTCTCAGTGTCTCTCTGTCTCAGTGTCTCAGAGTCTCGGTGTCTCTGTGCCTCAGTGTCTCTGTGTCTCTGTGTCTCAGTGTCTCAGAGTCTCTGTGTCTCTTTGTATCAGTGTCACTGTGTCTCAGTGTCTCAGAGTCTCAGTGTCTCAGTGTCTCAGAGTCTCAGTGTCTCTGTGTCTCAGTGTCTCAGAGTCTCAGTGTCTCAGTGTCTCAGAGTCTCAGTTTCTCTGTGTCCGTGTGTCTCAGTGTCTCAGGGTCTCAGTGTCTCTGTGTCTCTGAGCCTCAGTGTCTCTGTGTCTCAGTGCCTCTGTGTCTCAGTGTCTCAGAGTCTCAGTGTCTCAGTGTCTCAGAGCCTCAGAGTCTCAGTGTCTCTGTGTCTCTGTGTCTCAGTGTCTCAGAGTCTCAGTGTCTCAGAGTCTCTGTGTCTCTATGTCTCAGTGTCTCTGTGTCTCAGTGTCTCAGAGTCTCAGTGTCTCAGTGCCTCAGATTCTCAGTGTTTCTGTGCCTCAGTGTTTCTGTGTCTCAGTGTCTCAGAGTCTCAGTGTCTCTGTGTCTCAGTGTCTCAGTGTCTCTGTGTCTCAGTGTCTCAGAGTCTCAGTATCTCTGTGTCTCAGTGTCTATGTGTCTCAGTGTCTCAGAGTCTCAGTGGCCCTGTGCCTCAGAGTCCCAGAGTCTCAGTGTCTCTGTTTCTCCGTGTTTCAGTGTCTCAGTGTCTCTGTGTCTCTGTGCCTCAGTGACTCTGTGTCTCAGTGTCTCAGTGTCTCAGTGTCTCTGAGTCTCAGTGTCTCTGTGTCTCAGAGTCTCTGTGTCTCAGGGTATCAGTGTCTCAGTGTCTCTGTGTCTCAGTGTCTCAGAGTCTCAGTACCTCTGTGTCTCAGTGTCTATGTGTCTCAGAGACTCAGTGGCCCTGTGCCTCAGAGTCCCAGAGTCTCAGTGTCTCTGTTTCTCCGTGTTTCAGTGTCTCAGTGTCTCTGTGTCTCTGTGCCTCAGTGACTCTGTGTTTCATTGTCTCAGAGTCTCAGAGTCTCAGTGTCTCTGTGTCTCAGAGTCCCTGTGTCTCAGGGTATCAGTGTCTCAGTGTCTTTGTGTCTCAGTGTCTCTGTGTCTCTTTGTCTATTGTCTCTGTGTCTCAGAATCTCAGTGTCTCAGTGTCGCAGTGTGTCAGAGTCTCAGTGTCTCAGTGTCTCAGAGCCTCAGTGTCTCTGTGTCTCTGTGTCTCAGTGCCTCTGTGTCTCAGTGTCTCAGAGTCTCAGTGTCTCACTGCCTCAGAGTGTCAGTGTCTCAGTGTCTCTGTGTCTCAGTGACTCAGTGTCTCAGAATCTCAGTGTCTCTGTGTCACTGTGTCTCAGTGTCTCTGTGTCTCAGAATCTCAGAGTCTCAGTGTCTCACTGTCTCAGAGTCTCAGTGTCTCTGAATCTTATTGTCTCTATGTCTTTGTGTCTCAGTGTCTCAGAGTCTCAGTGTCTCTGTGCATCAGTGTCTCTGTGTCTCACTCTCTCTGTGTGTCAGAGTCTCAGTGTCTCTGTGTCTCTGTGTCTCAGTGTCTCTGCGTCTGGGTGTCTCAGTGTCTCCGTGTCTCAGTGTCTCAGTCTCTCTGTGTCTCAGTGTCTCTGTGTCTCTGTGTCTCAGTCTCTCAGAGTCTCAGTGTCTCTGTGTCTCACTGTCTCCGTGTCTCTGTGTCTCAGTGTCTCAGTGCCTCAGAGTCTCGGTGTCTCAGTGTCTCAGAGTCTCTGTGTCTCTGTGTCTCAGTGTCTCAGTGTCTTTGTGTCTCAGTGTCTCCGAGTCTCAGTGTCTCTGTGTCTCTGTGACTCAGTGTCTCAGAGTCTCAGTGTCACAGTGCCTCAGAGTCTCAGTGTCTCTGTGTCTCAGTGTCTCAGAGACACAGTGTCTCTGTGTCTCAGAGTCTCAGTGTCTCTGAGTCTCAATGTCTCTGTGTCTCTGTGTCTCAGTGTCTCAGAGTCTCAGTGTCTCTGTGCATCAGTGTCTCTGCGTCTCACTCTCTCTGTGTGTCAGAGTCTCAGTGTCTCTGTGTCTCAGTGTCTCTGTGTCTCTGTGTCTCAGTGTCTCTGTGTCTGGGTGTCTCAGTGTCTCCGTGTGTCAGTGTCTCAGTCTCTCTGTGTCTCAGTGTCTCTGTGTCTCTGTGTCTCAGTCTCTCAGAGTCTCAGTGTCTCTGTGTCTCAATGTCTCTGTGTCTCCGTGACTCAGTCTCTCAGTGTCTCAGTGTCTCTGTGTCTCAGTGTCTCAGAGTCTCAGTATCTCTGTGTCTCAGTTTCTATGTGTCTCAGTGTCTCAGAGTCTCAGTGGCCCTGTGCCTCAGAGTCCCAGAGTCTCAGTGTCTCTGTTTCTCCGTGTTTCAGTGTCTCAGTGTCTCTGTGTCTCTGTGCCTCAGTGACTCTGTGTCTCATTGTCTCAGAGTCTCAGTGTCTCAGTGTCTCAGAGTCTCAGTGTCTCTGTGTCTCAGAGTCTCTGTGTCTCAGGGTATCAGTGTCTCAGTGTCTTTGTGTCTCAGTGTCTCTGTGTCTCTTTGTCTATTTGTCTCTGTGTCTCAGATTCTCAGTGTCTCAGTGTCGCAGTGTGTCAGAGTCTCAGTGTCTCAGTGTCTATGTGTCTCAGTGTCTCAGAGTCTCAGTGTCCCTGTGTCTCAGTGTCTCAGAGCCTCAGTGTCTCTGTGTCTCCGTGTCTCAGTGTCTCTGTGTCTCTGTGTCTCAGTGTCTCTGTGTCTCAGAGTCTCTGTGTCTCTGTGTCTCAGGGTCTCAGTGTCTTAGTGTCTTTGTGTCTCAGTGTCTCTGTGTCTCTTTGTCTCTTTGTCTCTGTGTCTCAGAGTCTCAGTGTCTCAGTTTCTCTGTGTATCAGTGTCTCTGAGTCTCAGTGTCTCAGTGTCTCTGTGACTCAGTGTCTCAGAGTCTCAGTGTCTCAGTGCCTCAGAGTCTCAGTGTCTCTGTGTCTCAGTGTCTCTGTGTCTCAGTGTCTCAGAGTCTCGGTGTCTCAGTGTCTCAGTGTCTCTGTGTCCCTGTGTCTCAGTGTCTCATTGTCTCTGTGTCTCAGTGTCTCAGAGTCTCAGTGTCTCAGTGTCTCAGTGTCTCTGTGTCTCAGTGCCTCAGAGTCTCGGTGTCTCAGTGTCTCAGTGTCTCAGTGTCTCAGAGTCTCAGTGTCTCAGGGTGGCGGTGTCTCTGTGTCTCAGTTTCTCAGGAGTCTCAGTGTCTGTGTGTCTCAGTGTCTCAGTGTCTCTGTGTCTCAGTGTCTCAGAGTCACAGTGTCTCTGTGTCTCAGTGTCTCAGTATCTCAGAGTCACAGTGTCTCTGAGTCTCAGTGTCTCAGTGTCTCAGAGTCACAGTGTCTCTGTGTCTCAGTGTCTCAGTGTCTCTGAGTCTCAGTGTCTCTGTGTCTCAGTGTCTCTGTGTCTCTGTGTCTCTGTGTCGCAGTGTCTCAGAGTCTCAGTGTCTCTGTGTCTCAGAGTCTCAGTATCTCAGAGTCTCAGTGTCTCTGTGTCTCAGTGTCTCTGTGTCTTTTTGTCTCTGTGTCTCAGAGTCTCAGTGTCTCAGTGTCTCAGAGTCTCAGTTTCTCTGTGTCTCAGTGTCTCTGTGTCTCTGTGTCTCAGTGTCCCAGTGTCTCAGAGACTCAGTGTCTCTGTGTCGCTGTGTCGCTGTGTCTCAGCGTCTCCGTGTCTTTCTGTCTCAGTATCTCTGTGCCTCAGTGTCTCAGTGCCTCAGAGTCTCAGTGTCTCACTGTCTCAGAGTCTCAGTGTCTCTGTGTCTCAGTGTCTCTGTACCTCTGTGACTCAGTGTCCGAGTGTCTCAGAGTCTCAGTGTCTCTGTGTCGCTGTGTCTCAGTGTCTCAGTGTCTCTCTGTCTCAGTGTCTCAGAGTCTCGGTGTCTCTGTGCCTCAGTGTCTCTGTGTCTCTGTGTCTCAGTGTCTCAGAGTCTCAGTGTCTCTGTGTCTCAGTGTCTCAGAGTCTCAGTGTCTCTGTGTATCAGTGTCACTGTGTCTCAGTGTCTCAGAGTCTCAGTGTCTCAGTGTCTCAGAGTCTCAGTGTCTCTGTGTCTCAGTGTCTCAGAGTCTCAGTGTCTCAGTGTCTCAGAGTCTCAGTGTCTCTGTGTCCGTGTGTCTCAGTGTCTCAGGGTCTCAGTGTCTCTGTGTCTCTGAGTCTCAGTGTCTCTGTGTCTCAGTGCCTCTGTGTCTCAGTGTCTCAGAGTCTCAGTGTCTCAGTGTCTCAGAGTCTCAGAGTCTCAGTTTCTCTGTGTCTCTGCGTCTCAGTGTCTCAGAGTCTCAGTGTCTCAGTGTCTCAGAGTCTCTGTGTCTCTATGCCTCAGTGTCTCTGTGTCTCAGTGTCTCAGAGTCTCAGTGTCTCAGTGCCTCAGATTCTCAGTGTTTCTGTGCCTCAGTGTTTCAGTGTCTCAGTGTCTCAGAGTCTCAGTGTCTCTGTGTCTCAGAGTCTCTGTGTGTCAGGGTATCAGTGTCTCAGTGTCTTTGTGTCTCAGTGTCTCTGTGTCTCTTTGTCTATTTGTCTCTGTGTCTCAGATTCTCAGTGTCTCAGTGTCGCAGTGTGTCAGAGTCTCAGTGTCTGTGTCTATGTGTCTCAGTGTCTCAGAGTCTCAGTGTCCCTGTGTCTCAGTGTCTCAGAGCCTCAGTGTCTCTGTGTCTCCGTGTCTCAGTGTCTCTGTGTCTCTGTGTCTCAGTGTCTCTGTGTCTCAGAGTCTCTGTGTCTCAGTGTCTCAGGGTTTCAGTGTCTCAGTGTCTTTGTGTCTCAGTGTCTCTGTGTCTCTTTGTCTCTTTGTCTCTGTGTCTCAGAGTCTCAGTGTCTCAGTGTCTCAGAGTCTCAGTTTCTCTGTGTATCAGTGTCTCTGAGTCTCAGTGTCTCAGAGTCTCTGTGTCTCAGTGCCTCTGTGTCTCAGTGTCTCAGAGTCTCAGTGTCTCACTGCCTCAGAGTCTCAGTGTCTCAGTGTCTCAGTGTCTCTGTGTCTCAGTGACTCAGTGTCTCAGAGTCTCAGTGTCTCTGTGTCACTGTGTCTCAGTGTCTCTGTGTCTCAGAATCTCAGAGTCTCAGTGTCTCACTGTCTCAGAGTCTCAGTGTCTCTGAGTCTCAGTGTCTCTGTGTCTTTGTGTCTCAGTGTCTCCGAGTCTCAGTGTCTCTGTGTCTCTGTGACTCAGTGTCTCAGAGTCTCAGTGTCACAGTGCCTCAGAGTCTCAGTGTCTCTGTGTCTCAGTGTCTCAGAGTCTCAGTACCTCTGTGTCTCAGTGTCTATGTGTCTCAGAGACTCAGTGGCCCTGTGCCTCAGAGTCCCAGAGTCTCAGTGTCTCTGTTTCTCCGTGTTTCAGTGTCTCAGTGTCTCTGTGTCTCTGTGCCTCAGTGACTCTGTGTTTCATTGTCTCAGAGTCTCAGAGTCTCAGTGTCTCTGTGTCTCAGAGTCCCTGTGTCTCAGGGTATCAGTGTCTCAGTGTCTTTGTGTCTCAGTGTCTCTGTGTCTCTTTGTCTATTGTCTCTGTGTCTCAGAATCTCAGTGTCTCAGTGTCGCAGTGTGTCAGAGTCTCAGTGTCTCAGTGTCTCAGAGCCTCAGTGTCTCTGTGTCTCCGTGTCTCAGTGCCTCTGTGTCTCAGTGTCTCGGAGTCTCAGTGTCTCACTGCCTCAGAGTCTCAGTGTCTCAGTGTCTCTGTGTCTCAGTGACTCAGTGTCTCAGAATCTCAGTGTCTCTGTGTCACTGTGTCTCAGTGTCTCTGTGTCTCAGAATCTCAGAGTCTCAGTGTCTCACTGTCTCAAAGTCTCAGTGTCTCTGAGTCTTATTGTCTCTATGTCTTTGTGTCTCAGTGTCTCAGAGTCTCAGTGTCTCTGTGCATCAGTGTCTCTGTGTCTCACTCTCTCTGTGTGTCAGAGTCTCAGTGTCTCTGTGTCTCTGTGTCTCAGTGTCTCTGCGTCTGGGTGTCTCAGTGTCTCCGTGTCTCAGTGTCTCAGTCTCTCTGTGTCTCAGTGTCTCTGTGTCTCTGTGTCTCAGTCTCTCAGAGTCTCAGTGTCTCTGTGTCTCACTGTCTCCGTGTCTCTGTGTCTCAGTGTCTCAGTGCCTCAGAGTCTCGGTGTCTCAGTGTCTCAGAGTCTCTGTGTCTCTGTGTCTCAGTGTCTCAGTGTCTTTGTGTCTCAGTGTCTCCGAGTCTCAGTGTCTCTGTGTCTCTGTGACTCAGTGTCTCAGAGTCTCAGTGTCACAGTGCCTCAGAGTCTCAGTGTCTCTGTGTCTCAGTGTCTCAGAGACACAGTGTCTCTGTGTCTCAGAGTCTCAGTGTCTCTGAGTCTCAATGTCTCTGTGTCTCTGTGTCTCAGTGTCTCAGAGTCTCAGTGTCTCTGTGCATCAGTGTCTCTGCGTCTCACTCTCTCTGTGTGTCAGAGTCTCAGTGTCTCTGTGTCTCAGTGTCTCTGTGTCTCTGTGTCTCAGTGTCTCTGTGTCTGGGTGTCTCAGTGTCTCCGTGTGTCAGTGTCTCAGTCTCTCTGTGTCTCAGTGTCTCTGTGTCTCTGTGTCTCAGTCTCTCAGAGTCTCAGTGTCTCTGTGTCTCAATGTCTCTGTGTCTCCGTGACTCAGTCTCTCAGTGTCTCAGTGTCTCTGTGTCTCAGTGTCTCAGAGTCTCAGTATCTCTGTGTCTCAGTTTCTATGTGTCTCAGTGTCTCAGAGTCTCAGTGGCCCTGTGCCTCAGAGTCCCAGAGTCTCAGTGTCTCTGTTTCTCCGTGTTTCAGTGTCTCAGTGTCTCTGTGTCTCTGTGCCTCAGTGACTCTGTGTCTCATTGTCTCAGAGTCTCAGTGTCTCAGTGTCTCAGAGTCTCAGTGTCTCTGTGTCTCAGAGTCTCTGTGTCTCAGGGTATCAGTGTCTCAGTGTCTTTGTGTCTCAGTGTCTCTGTGTCTCTTTGTCTATTTGTCTCTGTGTCTCAGATTCTCAGTGTCTCAGTGTCGCAGTGTGTCAGAGTCTCAGTGTCTCAGTGTCTATGTGTCTCAGTGTCTCAGAGTCTCAGTGTCCCTGTGTCTCAGTGTCTCAGAGCCTCAGTGTCTCTGTGTCTCCGTGTCTCAGTGTCTCTGTGTCTCTGTGTCTCAGTGTCTCTGTGTCTCAGAGTCTCTGTGTCTCTGTGTCTCAGGGTCTCAGTGTCTTAGTGTCTTTGTGTCTCAGTGTCTCTGTGTCTCTTTGTCTCTTTGTCTCTGTGTCTCAGAGTCTCAGTGTCTCAGTTTCTCTGTGTATCAGTGTCTCTGAGTCTCAGTGTCTCAGTGTCTCTGTGACTCAGTGTCTCAGAGTCTCAGTGTCTCAGTGCCTCAGAGTCTCAGTGTCTCTGTGTCTCAGTGTCTCTGTGTCTCTGTGTCTCAGTGTCTCAGAGTCTCGGTGTCTCAGTGTCTCAGTGTCTCAGTGTCTCTGAGTCCCTGTGTCTCAGTGTCTCATTGTCTCTGTGTCTCAGTGTCTCAGAGTCTCAGTGTCTCAGTGTCTCAGTGTCTCTGTGTCTCAGTGCCTCAGAGTCTCGGTGTCTCAGTGTCTCAGTGTCTCAGAGTCTCAGTGTCTCAGGGTGGCGGTGTCTGTGTGTCTCTGTGTCTCAGTTTCTCAGGAGTCTCAGTGTCTGTGTGTCTCAGTGTCTCAGTGTCTCAGTGTCTCTGTGTCTCAGTGTCTCAGAGTCACAGTGTCTCTGTGTCTCAGTGTCTCAGTATCTCAGAGTCACAGTGTCTCTGTGTCTCAGTGTCTCAGTGTCTCAGAGTCACAGTGTCTCTGTGTCTCAGTGTCTCAGTGTCTCTGAGTCTCAGTGTCTCTGTGTCTCTGTGTCTCTGTGTCTCTGTGTCGCAGTGTCTCAGAGTCTCAGTGTCTCTGTGTCTCAGAGTCTCAGTATCTCAGAGTCTCAGTGTCTCTGTGTCTCAGTGTCTCTGTGTCTTTTTGTCTCTGTGTCTCAGAGTCTCAGTGTCTCAGTGTCTCAGAGTCTCAGTTTCTCTGTGTCTCAGTGTCTCAGTGTCTCTGTGTCTCAGTGTCCCAGTGTCTCAGAGACTCAGTGTCTCTGTGTCGCTGTGTCGCTGTGTCTCAGCGTCTCCGTGTCTTTCTGTCTCAGTATCTCTGTGCCTCAGTGTCTCAGTGCCTCAGAGTCTCAGTGTCTCACTGTCTCAGAGTCTCAGTGTCTCTGTGTCTCAGTGTCTCTGTACCTCTGTGACTCAGTGTCCGAGTGTCTCAGAGTCTCAGTGTCTCTGTGTCGCTGTGTCTCAGTGTCTCAGTGTCTCTCTGTCTCAGTGTCTCAGAGTCTCGGTGTCTCTGTGCCTCAGTGTCTCTGTGTCTCTGTGTCTCAGTGTCTCAGAGTCTCAGTGTCTCTGTGTCTCAGTGTCTCAGAGTCTCAGTGTCTCTGTGTATCAGTGTCACTGTGTCTCAGTGTCTCAGAGTCTCAGTGTCTCAGTGTCTCAGAGTCTCAGTGTCTCTGTGTCTCAGTGTCTCAGAGTCTCAGTGTCTCAGTGTCTCAGAGTCTCAGTGTCTCTGTGTCCGTGTGTCTCAGTGTCTCAGGGTCTCAGTGTCTCTCTGTCTCTGAGTCTCAGTGTCTCTGTGTCTCAGTGCCTCTGTGTCTCAGTGTCTCAGTGTCTCAGAGTCTCAGAGTCTCAGTTTCTCTGTGTCTCTGCGTCTCAGTGTCTCAGAGTCTCAGTGTCTCAGTGTCTCAGAGTCTCTGTGTCTCTATGCCTCAGTGTCTCTGTGTCTCAGTGTCTCAGAGTCTCAGTGTCTCAGTGCCTCAGATTCTCAGTGTTTCTGTGCCTCAGTGTTTCAGTGTCTCAGTGTCTCAGAGTCTCAGTGTCTCTGTGTCTCAGAGTCTCTGTGTGTCAGGGTATCAGTGTCTCAGTGTCTTTGTGTCTCAGTGTCTCTGTGTCTCTTTGTCTATTTGTCTCTGTGTCTCAGATTCTCAGTGTCTCAGTGTCGCAGTGTGTCAGAGTCTCAGTGTCTGTGTCTATGTGTCTCAGTGTCTCAGAGTCTCAGTGTCCCTGTGTCTCAGTGTCTCAGAGCCTCAGTGTCTCTGTGTCTCCGTGTCTCAGTGTCTCTGTGTCTCTGTGTCTCAGTGTCTCTGTGTCTCAGAGTCTCTGTGTCTCAGTGTCTCAGGGTTTCAGTGTCTCAGTGTCTTTGTGTCTCAGTGTCTCTGTGTCTCTTTGTCTCTTTGTCTCTGTGTCTCAGAGTCTCAGTGTCTCAGTGTCTCAGAGTCTCAGTTTCTCTGTGTATCAGTGTCTCTGAGTCTCAGTGTCTCAGAGTCTCTGTGTCTCAGTGCCTCTGTGTCTCAGTGTCTCAGAGTCTCAGTGTCTCACTGCCTCAGAGTCTCAGTGTCTCAGTGTCTCAGTGTCTCTGTGTCTCAGTGACTCAGTGTCTCAGAGTCTCAGTGTCTCTGTGTCACTGTGTCTCAGTGTCTCTGTGTCTCAGAATCTCAGAGTCTCAGTGTCTCACTGTCTCAGAGTCTCAGTGTCTCTGAGTCTCAGTGTCTCTGTGTCTTTGTGTCTCAGTGTCTCAGAGTCTCAGTGTCTCTTTGCATCAGTGTCTCTGTGTCTCACTCTCTCTGTGTGTCAGAGTCTCAGTGTCTCTGTGTCTCAGTGTCTCAGTGTCTCTGTGTCTGGGTGTCTCAGTGTCTCCGTGTCTCAGTGTCTCAGTCTCTCTGTGTCTCAGTGTCTCTGTGTCTCTGTGTCTCAGTCTCTCAGAGTCTCAGTGTCTCTGTGTCTCACTGTCTCTGTGTCTCTGTGTCTCAGTGTCTCAGTGCCTCAGAGTCTCGGTGTCTCAGTGTCTCAGAGTCTCTGTGTCTCTGTGTCTCAGTGTCTCAGAGTCTCAGAGTCTCAGTGTCTCTGTGTCTCACTGTCTCTGTGTCTCAGTGTCTCAGTGCCTCAGAGTCTCGGTGTCTCAGTGTCTCAGAGTCTCTGTGTCTCTGTGTCTCAGTGTCTCAGTGTCTTTGTGTCTCAGTGTCTCCGAGTCTCAGTGTCTCTGTGTCTCTGTGACTCAGTGTCTCAGAGTCTCAGTGTCTCAGTGCCTCAGCGTCTCAGTGTCTCTGTGTCTCAGTGTCTCAGAGTCACAGTGTCTCTGTGTCTCAGTGTCTCAGTATCTCAGAGTCACAGTGTCTCTGTGTCTCAGTGTCTCAGTGTCTCAGAGTCACAGTGTCTCTGTGTCTCAGTGTCTCAGTGTCTCAGAGTCTCAGTGTCTCTGTGTCTCAGTGTCTCTGTGTCGCAGTGTCTCAGAGTCTCTGTGTCTCTGTGTCTCTGTGTCTCAGAGTCTCAGTGTCTCAGAGTCTCAGTGCCTCTGTGTCTCAGTGTCTCTGTGTCTTTTTGTCTCTGTGTCTCAGAGTCTCAGTGTCTCAGTGTCTCCGAGTCTCAGTTTCTCTGTGTCTCAGTGTCTCTGTGTCTCTGTGTCTCAGTGTCTCAGAGTCTCGGTGTCTCAGTGTCTCTGTGTCGCTGTGTCGCTGTGTCTCAGTGTCTCAGTGTCTCTCTGTCTCAGTGTCTCAGAGTCTCAGTGTCTCTGTGCCTCAGTGTCTCTGTGTCTCTGTGTCTCAGTGTCTCAGAGTCTCAGTGTCTCAGTGTCTCAGAGTCTCTGTGTCTCTGTGTCTCTGTGTCTCAGTGTCTCTGTGTCTGGGTGTCTCAGTGTCTCCGTGTCTCAGTGTCTCAGTCTCTCTGTGTCTCTGTGTCTCTGTGTCTCAGAGTCTCTGTGTCTCAGTGTCTCAGTGTCTCAGGGTCTCAGTGTCTCAGTGTCTTTGTGTCTCAGTGTCTCTGTGTCTCTTTGTCTCAGTGTCTCAGAGTCTCAGTGTCTCAGTGTCTCAGAGTCTCAGTTTCTCTGTGTCTCAGTGTCTCTGAGTCTCAGTGTCTCAGAGTCTCTGTGTCTCAGTGTCTCTGTTTCTCATTGTCTCAGAGTCTCAGTGTCTCACTGCCTCAGAGTCTCAGTGTCTCAGTGTCTCAGTGTCTCTGTGTCTCTGTGTCACAGTGTCTCAGTTTCTCTGTGTCTCAGTGTCTCAGAGTCTCAGTGTCTCTGTGTCTCAGTGTCTCAGTGTCCCGGTGTCGCTGTGTCTCAGTGACTCAGTGTCTCAAAGTCTCAGTGTCTCTGTGTCACTGTGTCTCAGTGTCTCTGTGCATCAGTGTCTCTGCGTCTCACTCTCTCTGTGTGTCAGAGTCGCAGTGTCTCTGTGTCTCAGTGTCTCTGTGACTCTGTGTCTCTGTGTCTCAGTCTCTCTGTGTCTGGGTGTCTCAGTGTCTCCGTGTGTCAGTGTCTCAGTCTCTCTGTGTCTCAGTTTCTCTGTGTCTCAGTCTCTCAAAGTCTCAGTGCCTCTGTGTCTCAATGCCTCTGTGTCTCCGTGTCTCAGTGTCTCAGTCTCTCAGTGTCTCAGTGTGTCTGTGTCTCTGTGTATCAGTGTATCAGAGTCTCAGTGTCTCAGGGTGGCGGTGTCTCTGTGTCTCTGTGTCTCAGTGTCTCTGAGTCTCAGTGTCTCTGTGTCGCTGTGTCGCTGTGTCTTAGCGTCTCCGTGTCTTTCTTCCTCAGTATCTCTGTGCCTCAGTGTCTCAGTGCCTCAGAGTCTCAGTGTCTCACAGTCTCAGAGTCTCAGTGTCTCTGTGTCTCAGTGTCTCTGTACCTCTGTGACTCAGTGTCCGAGTGTCTCAGAGTCTCAGTGTCTCTGTGTCGCTGTGTCTCAGTGTCTCAGTGTCTCTCTGTCTCAGTGTCTCAGAGTCTCAGTGTCTCTGTGCCTCAGTGTCTCTGTGTCTCTGTGTCTCAGTGTCTCAGAGTCTCAGTGTCTCTGTGTATCAGTGTCACTGTGTCTCAGTGTCTCAGAGTCTCAGTGTCTCAGTGTCTCAGAGTCTCAGTGTCTCTGTGTCTCTGTGTCTCAGTGTCTCTGTGTCTGGGTGTCTCAGTGTCTCCGTGTCTCAGTGTCTCAGTCTCTCTGTGTCTCTGTGTCTCTGTGTCTCTGTGTCTCAGAGTCTCTGTGTCTCAGTGTCTCAGTGTCTCAGGGTCTCAGTATCTCAGTGTCTTTGTGTCTCAGTGTCTCTGTGTCTCTTTGTCTCTGTGTCTCAGAGTCTCAGTGTCTCAGTGTCTCAGAGTCTCAGTTTCTCTGTGTCTCAGTGTCTCTGAGTCTCAGTGTCTCAGAGTCTCTGTGTCTCAGTGTCTCTGTTTCTCATTGTCTCAGAGTCTCAGTGTCTCACTGCCTCAGAGTCTCAGTGTCTCAGAGTCTCGGTGTCTCAGTGTCTCAGTGTCTCTGTGTCTCTGTGTCACAGTGTCTCAGTTTCTCTGTGTCTCAGTGTCTCAGAGTCTCAGTGTCTCTGTGTCTCAGTGTCTCAGTGTCCCTGTGTCGCTGTGTCTCAGTGACTCAGTGTCTCAAAGTCTCAGTGTCTCTGTGTCACTGTGTCTCAGTGTCTCTGTGCATCAGTGTCTCTGCGTCTCACTCTCTCTGTGTGTCAGAGTCTCAGTGTCTCTGTGTCTCAGTGTCTCTGTGTCTCAGTGTCTCTGTGTCTGGGTGTCTCTGTGTCTCTGTGTCTCAGTCTCTCAAAGTCTCAGTGTCTCTGTGTCTCAATGTCTCCGTGTCTCCGTGTCTCCGTGTCTCCGGGTCTCAGAGTCTCTGTGTCTCTGTGTCTCAGTGTCTCAGTGTCTCCGTGTCTCTGTCTCTCAGAGTTTCCGTGAGTCAGTGTCTCAGAGTCTCCGTGTCTCAGTGTCTGTGTCTCCGTGTCTCAGTGTCTCAGTGTCTCCGTGTCTCTGTGTCTCTGTGTCTCATTGTCTCTGTGTCTCAGTGTCTCTGTGGCTCAGTGTCTCAGTGTCTTTGTGTCTCAGTGTCTCATTTTCTCAGTGTCTCTGTGTCTCCGTGTCTCAGTGTCTCAGTGTCTCTGTGTCTCTGTGTCTCATTGTCTCCGTGTCTCCGTGTCTCAGTGTCTCAGTGTCTCAGTGTCTCTGTGTCTCAGTGTCTCAGTGTCCCATTGTCTCAGTGTCTCTGTGTCTCATTGTCTCCATGTCTCTGTGTCTCAGTATCTCACTGTCTCTGTGTCTCAGTGTCCCTGTGTCCCATTGTCTCAGTGTCTCTGTGTCTTAGTGTCTCCGTGCCTCCGTGTCTCTGTGTCTCAGTGTCTCAGTGTCTCTGTGTCTAGTGTCTCCGTGTCTCCAGGTCTCAGTGTCTCTGTGTCTCTGTGTCTCAGTGTCACAGTGTCTCAGTGTATCCGTGTCTCCGTGTCTCAGTGTCTCCGTGTCTCAGTGTCTCCGTGTCTCAGTGTCTCCGTGTCTCAGTGTCTCAGTGACTCTGTGTCTCAGTGTCTCCGTGCCTCCGTGTCTCCGTGTCTCATTGTCTCTGTGTCTCTGTGTCTCAGTGTCTCAGTATCTCCGTGTCTCCGTGTCTCAGTGTCACTGTGTCTGTGTCTCAGTGTCTCTGCGTCTCTGCGTCTCAGTGTCTCCGTGCCTCCGTGTCTCAGTGTCTGTGTGTCTCAGTGTCTCAGTGTCTCCGTGTCTCTGTCTCTCAGTGTCTCCGTGAGTCAGTGTCTCATTGTCTCCGTGTCTCAGTGTCTCCGTGTCTCAGTGTCTCAGTGTCTCCGTGTCTCCGTGTCTCCGTGTCTCCGTGTCTCAGTGTCTCTGTGTCTCATTGTCTCAGTGTCTCAGTGTCTCAGTGTCTCTGTGTCTCAGTGTCTCAGTGTCTCAGTGCCTCTGTGTCTATGTGTCTCAGTGTCTCTGTGTCTAGTGTTTCAGTGTCTCCGTGCCTCTGTGTCTCAGTGTCTCAGTGTCTAGTCTCTCGGTGTCTCAGTGTCTCAGTGTCTCCGCGTCTCAGTGTCTCCGTGACTCAGAGTCTCTCTGTCCCTGTGTCTCAGTGTCTCTGTGTCTCAGTG
This sequence comes from Carcharhinus amblyrhynchos, assembly GCF_965287045.1. Taxonomy (NCBI): domain Eukaryota; kingdom Metazoa; phylum Chordata; class Chondrichthyes; order Carcharhiniformes; family Carcharhinidae; genus Carcharhinus; species Carcharhinus amblyrhynchos. The sequence continues at coordinate 151,603 of NW_027649971.1, forward strand.
TCCCAGAGTCTCAGTGTCTTTGTGTCTCTGTGTTTCAGTGTCTCCGTGTCTCCGTGTCTCAGTGTCTCAGTGTGTCCGTGTCTCTGTGTCTCCGTGTCTCAGTGTCTCTGTGTCTCAGTGTCTCAGTGTCTCCGTGTCTCAGCGTCTCAGTGTGTCAGTGTCTCCGTGTCTCCGTGTATCCGTGTCTCTGTGTCTCAGTGTCTCTGTGTCTCAGTTTCTCAGTGTCTCCGTGTCTCAGTGTCTCTGAGTCTCAGTGTCTCAGTGTCTCTCTGTCTATGTGTATCAGTGTCTCAGTGTCTCCGTGTCTCCGTGTCTCAGTGTCTCTGTGTCTCAGTGTCTCTGTGCCTCAGGGTCTCAGTGTCTCCGTGTCTCAGTGTCTCAGTGTCTCTGTGTCTCAGTGTCTCTGTGTCTCTGTGTCTCAGTGTCTCCGTGTCTCAGTGTCTCCATGTCTCCGTGTCTCAGTGTCTCCGTGTCTCAGTGTCTCAGTGTCTCCGTGTCTCAGTGTCTCTGTGTCTCAGTGTCCCAGTGTCTCTGTGTCTCTGTGTCTCAGTGTCTCCGTGTCTCCGTGTCTCAGTGTCTCAGTGTCTCTGTGTCTCAGTGTCTCTGTGTCTCTGTGTCTCAGTGTCTCCGTGTCTCAGTGTCTCCATGTCTCCGTGTCTCAGTGTCTCCGTGTCTCAGTGTCTCAGTGTCTCCGTGTCTCAGTGTCTCTGTGTCTCAGTGTCCCAGTGTCTCTGTGTCTCTGTGTCTCAGTGTCTCCGTGTCTCCGTGTCTCAGTGTCTCAGTGTCTCTGTGTCTCAGTGTCTCCGTGTCTCCGTGACTCAGTGTCTCAGTGTCTCCGTGTCTCCGTGTCTCAGTGTCTCCGTGTCTCAGTGTCTCTGTGTCTCAGTGTCTCAGTGACCCAGTGTCTAGTGTCTCCGTGTATCCGTGCCTCCGAGTCTCAGTGTCTCAGTGTCTCCGTGTCTCAGTGTCTCTGTGTCTCAGTGTCTCTGTGTCTCAGTGTCTCAGTGTCTCCGTGTCTCAGTGTCTCAGTGTCTCTGTGTCTCAGTGTCTCAGTGTCTCATGTCTAGTGTCTCCCTGCCTCCATGTCTCAGTGTCTCTGTGTCTCTGTGTCACAGTGTCACAGTGCGTCAGTGTCTCAGTGTCTCAGTGTCTCCGTGTCTCAGGGTCTCAGTGTCTCTGTGTCTCAGTGTCTCAGTGCCTCCGTTTCTCAGTGTCTCCGTGTCTCAGTGTCTCTGTGTCTCAGTGTCTCTGTGTCTCAGTGTCTCCGTGTCTCAGTGTCTCAGTGTCTCCGTGTCTCAGTGTCTCAGTGTCTCTGTGTCTCTGTGTCTCAGTGTCTCACTGTCTCAGTGTCTAGTGTCTCCCTGCCTCCATGTCTCAGTGTCTCTGTGTCTCTGTGTCACAGTGTCACAGTGTGTCAGTGTCTCAGTGTCTCAGTGTCTCCGTGTCTCAGGGTCTCAGTGTCTCTGTGTCTCAGTGTCTCAGTGCCTCCGTTTCTCAGTGTCTCCGTGTCTCAGTGTCTCTGTGTCTCAGTGTCTCTGTGTCTCAGTGTCTCAGTGTCTCAGTCTCTCTGTGTCTCAGTGTCTCTGCGTCTCTGTGTCTCAGTGTCTCCGTGTCTCAGTGTCTCTGTGTCTAAGTGTCTCAGTGTCTCCGTGCCTCCGTGTCTCAGTGTCTCTGTGTCTCAGTGTCTCAGTGTCTCTGTGTCTAGTGTCTCCGTGTCTCCAGGTCTCAGTGTCTCTGTGTCTCTGTGTCTCAGTGTCACAGTGTCTCAATGTCTCCGTGTCTCAGTGTCTCCGTGTCTCAGTGTCTCCGTGTCTCAGTGTCTCAGTGTCTCAGTGACCCTGTGTCTCAGTGTCTCAGTGTCTCCATGTCTCCGTGTCTCATTGTCTCTGTGTCTCTGTGTCTCAGTGTCTCAGTGTCTCCGTGTCTCAGTGTCTCAGTGTCTCCGTGTCTCCGTGTCTCAGTGTCTCTGTGTCTCTGTGTCTCCGTGTCTCAGTGTCTCCGTGTCTCAGTGTCTCCGTGTCTCCGTGTCTCAGTGTCTCTGTGTCTCAGTGTCTCCGTGTCTCAGTGTCTCCGTGTCTCAGTGTCTCCGTGTCTCAGTGTCTCCGTGTCTCCGTGTCTCAGTGTCTCTGTGTCTCAGTGTCTCAGTGACCCAGTGTCTAGTGTCTCCGTGTCTCCGTGCCTCCGAGTCTCAGTGTCTCAGTTACTCCGTGTCTCAGTGTCTCAGTGTCTCAGTGTCTCAGTGTCTCCGTGTCTCAGTGTCTCTCTGTCTCAGTGTCTCACTGTCTCAGTGTCTAGTGTCTCCCTGCCTCCATGTCTCAGTGTCTCTGTGTCTCTGTGTCTCTGTGTCTCAGTGTCTCAGTGCCTCCGTTTCTCAGTGTCTCCATGTCTCTGTGTCTCAGTGTCTCTGTGTCTCTGTGTCTCAGTCTCCCTGTGTCTCTGTGTCTCAGTGTCTCAGTGTCTCCGTGTCTCAGTGTCTCAGTGTCTCCGTGTCTCAGTGTCTCCGTGTCTCAGTGTATCAGTGTCTCAGTGACTCTGTGTCTCAGTGTCTCAGTGTCTCCGTGTCTCCGTGTCTCATTGTCTCTGTGTCTCCGTGTCTCCGTGTCTCCAGGTCTCAGTGTCTCTGTGTCTCTGTGTCTCAGTGTCACAGTGTCTCAATGTCTCCGTGTCTCCGTGTCTCCGTGTCTCAGAGTCTCAGAGTCTCTGCGTCTCAGTGTCTCAGTGTCTCTGTGTCTCAGTGTCTCAGTGTCTCCGTGTCCCCGTGTCTCAGTGTCTCAGTGTCCAGTGTCTCGGTGTCTCGGTGTCTCCGTGTCTCAGTGTCTCCGTGTCTCAGTGTCTCCGTGTCTCCGTGTCTCATTGTCTCTGCGTCTCCGTGTCTCCGTGTCTCCAGGTCTCAGTGTCTCTGTGTCTCAGTGTCACAGTGTCTCAATGTCTCCGTGTCTCCGTGTCTCCGTGTCTCCGTGTCTCAGAGTCTCAGAGTCTCTGCGTCTCAGTGTCTCAGTGTCTCTGTGTCTCAGTGTCTCAGTGTCTCCGTGTCCCCGTGTCTCAGTGTCTCAGTGTCCAGTGTCTCGGTGTCTCGGTGTCTCCGTGTCTCAGTGTCTCCGTGTCTCAGTGTCTCCGTGTCTCCGTGTCTCATTGTCTCTGCGTCTCAGTGTCTCAGTGTCTCTGTGTCTCAGTGTCTCAGTGTCTCCGTGTCCCCGTGTCTCAGTGTCTCAGTGTCCAGTGTCTCCGTGTCTCAGTGTCTCAGTGTTTCTGTGTCTCTGTGTCTCAGTGTCTCAGTGTCTCTGTGTCTCAGTGTCTCAGTGTCTCTGTGTCTCAGTGTCTCAGTGTGTTAGTGTCTCAGTGTCTCCGTGTCTCAGTGTCTCTGTTTCTCAGTGTCTCAGTGTCTCTGTGTCTCAGTGTCACCGTGTCTCTGTCACTCAGTGTCTCAGTGAGTCAGTGTCTCAGTGTCTCCGTGTCTCCGTGTCTCAGTGTCTCAGTGTCTCAGTGTCTATGTGTCTCAGTTTCTCCGTATCTCAGTGTCCCCGTGTCTCAGTGTCTCAGTGTCTCTGTGTCTCAGTGTCCCTGTGTCTCAGTGTCACAGTGTCTCTGTGTCTCAGTGTCTCAGTGTCTCAGTGTCTCCATGTCTCAGTGTCTCAGTGTCTCTGTGTCTATGTGTCTCAGTTTCTCCGTATCTCAGTGTCTCCGTGTCTCAGTGTCTCAGTGTCTCAGTGTCTCAGTGTCTCTGTGTCTCAGTGTCTCTGTGTCTCTGTGTCTCAGTGTCTCAGTGTCTCCATGTCTCAATGTCTCTGTGTCTATGTGTCTCAGTTTCTCCGTATCTCAGTGTCTCCGTGTCTCAGTGTCTCAGTGTCTCTGTGTCTCAGTGTCTCAGTGTCTCAGTGTCTCCGTGTCTCAGTGTCTCAGGGTCTCTGTGTCTATGTGTCTCTGTGTCTATGTGTCTCAGTGTCTCTGTGTCTATGTGTCTATGTGTCTATGTGTCTCAGTGTCTCTGTGTCTCTGTGTCTATGTGTCTCAGTTTCTCCGTATCTCAGTGTCTCCGTGTCTCAGTGTCTCCGTGTCTCAGCGTCTCAGTGTCTCAGTGTCTCTGTGTCTATGTGTCTCAGTGTCTCAGTGTCTCTGTGTCTATGTGTCTCTGTGTCTATGTGTCTCAGTGTCTCCGTGTCTCCGTATCTCAGTGTCTCTGTGTCTAGTGTCTCCGTGTCTCCCTGTCTCAGTGTCTCTGTGTCTCAGTGTTTCTGTGTCTCAGTGTCTCAGTTTCTCCATGTCTCCGTGTCTCCGAGTCTCAGTGTCTCTGTGTCCCAGTGTCTCAGTGTCTCAGTGTCCCAGTGTCTAGTGTCTCCGTGTCTCCGTGTCTCCGTGTCTCAGTGTCTCCGTGTCTCCGTGTCTCAGTGTCTCCGTGTCTCAGTGTCTCTGTGTCTCTGTGTCTCAGTGTCTCTGTGTCTAAGTGTCCCAGTGTCTCTGCGTCTCAGTGTCTAGTGGCTCCGTGCCTCCGTGTCTCAGTGTCTCCGTGTCTCAGTGTCTCAGTGTCTCAGTGTCTTTTGTCTCCGTGCCTCCGTGTCTCAGTGTCTCTGTGTCTCAGTGTGTCAGTGTCTCAGTGTCTCCGTGTCTCAGGGTCTCAGTGTCTCTGTGTCTCAGTGTCTCAGTGCCTCCGTTTCTCAGTGTTTCCGTGTCTCTGTGTCTCAGTGTCTCAGTGTCTCCGTGTCTCCGTGTCTCTGTGTCTCCGTGTCTCAGTGTCTCCGTGTCTCCGTGTCTCAGTGTCTCCGTGTCTCCGTGTCTCAGTGTCTCACTGTCTCCGTGTCTCAGTGTCTCTGTGTCTCCGTGTCTCCGTGTCTCAGTGTCACCGTGTCTCCGTGTCTCAGAGTCTCTGCGTCTCAGTGTCTCAGTGTCCCATTGTCTCTGTGTCTCTGTGTCTCAGTGTCTCTGTGTCTCCGTGTCTCCGTGTCTCAGTGTCACTGTGTCTGTGTCTCTGTGTCTCTCTGTCTCAGTGTCTCCGTGTCTCAGTGTCTCTGTGTCTCAGTGTCTCAGTGTCTCTGTGTCTGGTGCCTCAGTGTCTCCGTGCCTCCGGGTGTCAGTGTCTCTGTGTCTCAGTGTCTCAGTGTGTTAGTGTCTCCGTGTCTCAGTGTCTCCGTGTCTCAGTGTCTCAGTGTCTCATTGTCTCAGTGTCTCAGTGTCTCTGTGTCTATGTGTCTCAGTTTCTCCGTGTCTCAGTGTCTCCGTGGCTCAGTGTCTCAGTGTCTCAGTGTCTCAGTGTCTCCGTGTCTCAGTGTCTCTGTGTCTCCGTGTCTCAGTGTCTCCCTGTCTCAGTGTTTCCGTGTCTCAGTGTCTCCGTGTCTCAGTGTCTCAGTGTCTCTGTGTCTAGTGTCTCCGTGTCTCCCTGTCTCAGTGACTCTGTGTCCCAGTGTTTCAGTGTCTCAGTGTCTCTGTATCTCCGTGTCTCAGTGTCTCCGTGTCTCCGTGTCTCAGTGTCTCTGTGTCTCTGTGTCTCAGTGTCCCATTGTCTCAGTGTCTCTGTTTCGCAGTGTCTCAGTGTCTCCGTGTCTCAGTGTCTCCGTGTCTCAGTGTCTCTGTGTCTCTGTGTCTCAGTGTCTCTGTGCCTCTGTGTCTCAGTGTCCCTGTGTCTCAGTGTCTCAGTGTCTCCGTGTCTCCGTGTCTCAGTGTCTCTGTGTCTCTGTGTCTCAGTGTCTCTGTGCCTCTGTGTCTCAGTGTCCCTGTGTCTCAGTGTCTCCGTGTCTCCGTGTCTCTGTGTCTCAGTGTCTCTGTGCCTCTGTGTCTCAGTGTCCCTGTGTCTCCGTGTCTCCGTGTCTCCGTGTCTCTGTGTCTCCGAGCCTCAGTGTCTCCATGTCTCCGTGTCTCAGTGTCTCCGTGTCTCAGTGACTCTGTGTCTCAGTGTCTCAGTCTCTCAGTGACTCAGTGTCTCAGTGTCACCGTGTCTCAGTGTCTCCGTGTCTCAACGTCTCAGTGTCTCTGTGTTTCTGTGTCTCCGTGTCTCCGAGTCTCAGTGTCTCCGTGTCTCCGAGTCTCAGTGTCTCCCTGTCTCCGTGTCTCAGTGTCTCAGTGTCTCAGTGTTTCTGTGTCTCAGTGTCTCAGTTTCTCAATTTCTCCGTGTCTCCGTGTCTCCGAGTCTCAGTGTCTCCGTGTCTCAGTGTCTCCGTGTCTCAGTGTCTCCGTGTCTCCGTGTCTCATTGTCTCTGTGTCTCTGTGTCTCAGTGTCTCAGTGTCCCAGTGTCTACTGTCTCCGTGTCTCCGTGTCTCCGAGTCTCATGTCTCAGTGTCTCCGTGTCTCAGTGCCTCTGTGTCTCAGTGTCTCTGTGTCTCAGTGTCTCCGTGTCTCCGTGTCTCTGTGTCTCTGTGTCTCAGTGTCTCAGTGTCTCTGTGTCTCAGTGTTCCAGTGTCCCAGTGTCTCAGTGTCTCTGTGTCTCAGTGTCTCCGTGTCTCCGTGTCTCAGTGTCTCCCTGTCTCAGTGTCTCAGTGTCTCAGTGTCTAGTGTCTCCGTGCCTCCGTGTCTCAGTGTCTCCGTGTCTCAGTGTCTCAGTGTCTAGTGTCTCCGTGCCTCCGTGTCTCAGTGTCTCTGTGTCTCAGTGTGTCAGTGTCTCAGTGTCTCCGTGTCTCAGGGTCTCAGTGTCTCAGTGTCTCAGTGTCTCAGTGCCTCCGTTTCTCAGTGTTTCCGTGTCTCAGTGTCTCTGTGTCTCTGTGTCTCAGTGTCTCAGTGTCTCTGTGTCTCTGTGTCTCATTGTCCCTGTGTCTCAGTGTCTCCGTGTCTCCGTGTCTCTGTGTCTCCGTGTCTCCGTGTCTCAGTGTCTCCATGTCTCCGTGTCTCAGTGTCTCCGTGTCTCAGCGTCTCAGTGTCTCAGTGACTCTGTATCTCAGTGTCTCAGTGTCTCCGTGTCTCAGTGTCTCTGCGTCTCCGTGTCTCCGTGTCTCAGTGTCACCGTGTCTCCGTGTCTCAGAGTCTCTGCGTCTCAGTGTCTCAGTATCTCAGTGTCTCTGTGTCTGTGTCTCTGTGTCTCTCTGTCTCAGTGTCTCCGTGTCTCAGTGTCTCTGTGTCTCAGTGTCTCAGTGTCTCCGTGCCTCCGTGTCTCAGTGTCTCTGTGTCTCTGTGTCTCAGTGTCTCAGTGTCTCAGTGTCTCAGTGTCTCTGTGTCTCAGTGTGTTAGTGTCTCAGTGTCTCAGTGACTCTGTTTCTCAGTGTCTCAGTGTCTCAGTGTCTCTGTGTCTCAGTGTCACCGTGTCTCTGTCTCTCAGTGTCTCAGTGAGTCAGTGTCTCAGTGTCTCCGTGTCTCAGTGTCTCCGTGTCTCAGTGTCTCAGTGTCTCATTGTCTCAGTGTCTCAGTGTCTCTGTGTCTATGTGTCTCAGTTTCTCCGTGTCTCAGTGTCTCCGTGTCTCAGTGTCTCAGTGTCTCAGTGTCTCCGTGTCTCAGTGTCTCCGTGTCTCAGTGTCTCTGTGTCTCCGTGTCTCAGTGTCTCAGTGTCTCCGCGTCTCAGTGTCTCCGTGTCTCAGTGTCTCAGTGTCTCAGTGTCTCAGTGTCTCTGTGTCTAGTGTCTCCGTGTCTCCCTGTCTCAGTGTCTCTGTGTCCCAGTGTTTCAGTGTCTCAGTGTCTCTGTATCTCCGTGTCTCAGTGTCTCAGTGTCTCCGTGTCTCAGTGTCTCTGTGTCTCTGTGTCTCTTTGTCTCAGTGTCTCTGTGTCTCAGTGTCCCAGTGTCTCAGTGTCTCCGTGTCTCCGTGTCTCAGTGTCTCTGTGTCTCTGTGTCTCTTTGTCTCAGTGTCTCCGTGTCTCAGTGTCTCCGTGTCTCAGTGTCTCTGTGTCTCAGTATCTCAGTGCCTCCGTTTCTCAGTGTTTCCGTATCGCAGTGTCTCAGTGTCTCTGTGCCTCTGTGTCTCAGTGTCCCTGTGTCTCCGTGTCTCCGTGTCTCTGTGTCTCCGAGCCTCAGTGTCTCCATGTCTCCGTGTCTCAGTGTCTCCGTGTCTCAGTGTCTCAGTGTCTCCGTGTCTCAGTGTCTCAGTGACTCTGTGTCTCAGTGTCTCAGTCTCTCAGTGACTCAGTGTCTCAGTGTCACCGTGTCACAGTGTCTCCATGTCTCAACGTCTCAGTGTCTCAGTGTTTCTGTGTCTCAGTGTCTCAGTTTCTCAGTGTCTCCGTGTCTCCGAGTCTCAGTGTCTCCGAGTCTCCGTGTCTCAGTGTCTCAGTGTCTCAGTGTTTCTGTGTCTCAGTGTCTCAGTTTCTCAGTGTCTCCGTGTCTCCGAGTCTCAGTGTCTAGTGTCTCCGTGTTTCCGAGTCTCAGTGTCTAGTGTCTCCGTGTCGCAGTGTCTCAGTGTCTCAGTGTCTCAGTGACTCAGTGTCCCAGTGTCTAGTGTCTCCGTGTCTCCGTGACTCAGTGTCTCAGTGTCTCCGTGTCTCCGTGTCTCATTGTCTCTGTGTCTCAGTGTCTCAGTGTCTCAGTGTCCCAGTGTCTACTGTCTCCGTGTCTCCGTGTCTCCGAGTCTCATGTCTCAGTGTCTCCGTGTCTCCGTGTCTCAGTGTCTCCGTGTCTCAGTGTCTCCGTGTCTCCGTGTCTCCGTGTCTCATTGTCTCTGCGTCTCAGTGTCTCAGTGTCCCAGTGTCTACTGTCTCCGTGTCTCCGTGTCTCCGAGTCTCATGTCTCAGTGTCTCCGTGTCTCAGTGACTCTGTGTCTCAGTGTCTCTGTGTCTCAGTGTCTCCGTGTCTCCGTGTCTCTGTGTCTCTGTGTCTCAGTGTCTCTGTGTCTCAGTGTTCCAGTGTCCCAGTGTCTCAGTGTCTCCGTGTCTCCGTGTATCAGTGTCTCCCTGTCTCAGTGTCTCAGTGTCTCCGTGCCTCCGTGTCTCATTGTCTCCTTGTCTCAGTGTCTCAGTGTCTCCGTGTCTCAGTGTCTAGTGTCTCCGTGTCTCAATGTCTCTGTGTCTCATTGTCTCAGTGTCTCATTGTCTCAGTGTGTCAGTGTCTCAGTGTCTCGGAGTCTCAGTGTCTCAGTGTCTCAGTGTCTCTGTGCCTATGTGTCTCAGTTTCTCCGTGTCTCAGTGTCTCCGTGTCTCAGTGTCTCAGTGTCTCCGTGTCTCAGTGTCTCAGTGTCTCAGTGTCTCTGTGTCTTTGTGTCTCAGTGTCTCTGTGTCTATGTGTCTCAGTGTCTCAGTGTCTCCGTGTCTCCGTGTCTCAGTGTCTCATTGTCTCTGTGTGTAGTGTTTCCGTGTCTCCGTGCCTCCCTGTCTCAGTGTCTCTGTGTCCCAGTGTTTCAGTGTCTCTGTGTCTCTGTGTCTCTGTGTCTCTGTATCTCAGTGTCTCCGTGTCTCAGTGTCCCAGTGTCTCAGTGTCCCTGTGTCTCAGTGTCTCAGTGTCTCCGTGTCTCAGTGTCTCAGTGTCTAGTGTCTCAGTGTCTCTGTGTCTCAGTGTCTCAGTGTCTAGTGTCTCCGTGCCTCCGTGTCTCAGTGTCTCTGTGTCTCAGTGTGTCAGTGTGTCAGTGTCTCCGTGTCTCAGGGTCTCAGTGTCTCTGTGTCTCAGTGTCTCAGTGCCTCCGTTTCTCAGTGTTTCCGTGCCTCAGTGTCTCTGTGTCTCTGTGTCTCCGTGTCTCCGTGGCTCTGTGTCTCCGTGTCTCAGTGTCTCCATGTCTCCGTGTCTCAGTGTCTCCATGTCTCCGTGTCTCAGTGTCTCCCTGTCTCAGTGTCTCAGTGTCTCCGTGCCTCCGTGTCTCCGTGTCTCCTTGTCTCAGTGTCTCAGTGTCTCCGTGTCTCAGTGTCTAGTGTCTCCGTGTCTCAATGTCTCTGTGTCTCATTGTCTCAGTGTCTCATTGTCTCAGTGTGTCAGTGTCTCAGTGTCTCGGAGTCTCAGTGTCTCAGTGTCTCAGTGTCTCTGTGTCTATGTGTCTCAGTTTCTCCGTGTCTCAGTGTCTCCGTGTCTCAGTGTCTCAGTGTCTCAGTGTCTCTGTGTCTTTGTGTCTCAGTTTCTCTGTGTCTATGTGTCTCAGTGTCTCAGTGTCTCCGTGTCTCCGTGTCTCAGTGTCTCATTGTCTCTGTGTGTAGTGTTTCCGTGTCTCCGTGCCTCCCTGTCTCAGTGTCTCTGTGTCCCAGTGTTTCAGTGTCTCAGTGTCTCAGTGTCTCTGTGTCTCTGTGTCTCTGTATCTCAGTGTCTCTGTGTCTCAGTGTCCCAGTGTCTCAGTGTCCCTGTGTCTCTGTGTCTCAGTGTCTCCGTGTCTCAGTGTCTCAGTGTCTAGTGTCTCCGTGCCTCCGTGTCTCCGTGTCTCAGTGTCTCTGTGTCTCAGTGTCTCAGTGTCTAGTGTCTCCGTGCCTCCGTGTCTCAGTGTCTCTGTGTCTCAGTGTGTCAGTGTGTCAGTGTGTCAGTGTCTCCGTGTCTCAGGGTCTCAGTGTCTCTGTGTCTCAGTGTCTCAGTGCCTCCGTTTCTCAGTGTTTCCGTGTCTCAGTGTCTCTGTGTCTCTGTGTCTCCGTGTCTCCGTGGCTCTGTGTCTCCGTGTCTCAATGTCTCCATGTCTCCGTGTCTCAGTGTCTCCGTGTCTCAGTGTCTCAGTGACTCTGTGTCTCCGTGTCTCCGTGTCTCAGTGTCTCAGTGTCTCCGGGTCTCAGTGTCTCAGTGTCTCCGTGTCTCCGTGTCTCAGTGTCTCCGTGCCTCAGTGTCTCAGTGTCTCAGTGACTCTGTGTCTCAGTGTCTCAGTGTCTCAGTGCTTCTGTGTCTCTGTGTCTCAGTGCCTCTGTGTCTCAGTGTCTCAGTGGCTCTGTGTCTCAAGGTCTCAGTGTCTCCGTGTCTCATTGTCTCAGAGTCTCAGTGTCTCTGTGTCTCAGTGTCTCAGTGTCTCCGTGTCTCAGTGTCTCAGTGTCTCTGTGTCTCAGTGTCTCCGTGTCTCAGTGTCTCAGTGTCTCATTGTCTCAGTGTCTCTGTGTCTCTGTGTCTCAGTGTCTCCGTGTCTCAGTCTCTCTGTGTCTAAGTGTCTCAGTGTCTCTGTGTCTCACCGTCTCAGTGTCTCCGTGTCTCAGTGTCTCAGTGTCTCCTTGTCTCAGTGTCTCAGTGTCTCCTTGTCTCAGTGTCTCCTTGTCTCAGTGTCTCAGTGTCTCCATGTCTCAGCGTCTCAGCGTCTCAGTGTCTCCGTGTCTCAGTGTTTCAGTGTCACCTTGTCTCCGTGTCTCTGTGTCTCCGTGTCTCAGTGTCTCAGTGTCTCCGTCTCTCAGTCCCTCTGTGTCTCTGTGTCTCAGTGCCTCTGTGTCTCAGTGACTCAGTGTCTCAGTGTCTCTGTGTCTCAGGGTCTCAGTGTCTCCGTGTCTCCGTGTCTCAGTGTCAATGTGTATCTGTGTCTCAGAGTCTCAGTGTCTCAGTGTCTCTGTGTCTCAGTCTCTCAGTGTCTCTGTGTCTCAGTGTCTCTGTGTCTCAGTGTGTCAGTGTCTCAGTGTCTCAGTGTCTCAGTGTCTCCGTGTCTCAGGGTCTCAGTGTCTCTGTGTCTCAGTGTCTCTGTGCCTCCGTTTCTCAGTGTCTCCGTGTCTCCGTGTCTCCTTGTCTCTGTGTCTCCGGGTCTCAGTGTCTCCGTGTCTCCGTGTCTCAGTGTCTCAGTGACTCTGTGTCTCAGTTTCTCCGTGTCTCTATGTCTCAGCGTCTCAGTGTCCCCTTGTCTCAGTGTCTCAGTGTCTCCGTGTCTCAGTGTCTCAGTGTCTCCGTGCCTCAGTGCTTCTGTGTCTCTGTGTCTCAGTGCCTCAGTGTCTCTGTGTCTCTGTGTCTCAAGGTCTCAGTGTCTCCGTGTCTCCATGTCTCCGTGTCTCAGTGTCTCTGTGTCTCAGTGTCTCAATGTCTCAGTCTCTCTGTGTCTCCGTGACTCAGTGTCTCTGCGTCTCAGTGTCTCAGAGTTTCAGTGTCTCTGTGCCTCTGTGCCTCAATGTGTCAGTGTCTCTGTGTCGCAGTGTCTCAATGTCTCCGTGACTCATGTCTCCGTGTCTCAGTGTCTCTGTGTCTCAGAGTCTCAGTGTCTCAGTGTCTCCGTGTCTCAGTGTCTCAGTGTCTCTTTGTCTCAGTGTCTCCGTGTCTCAGTGTCTCCATGTCTCCGTGTCTCAGTGTCTCTGTGTCTCAGTGTCTCAATGTCTCAGTCTCTCTGTGTCTCCGTGACTCAGTGTCTCTGCGTCTCAGTGTCTCAGAGTTTCAGTGTCTCTGTGCCTCTGTGCCTCAGTGTGTCAGTGTCTCTGTGTCGCAGTGTCTCAATGTCTCCGTGACTCCGTGTCTCCGTGTCTCAGTGTCACTGTGTCTCATTGTCTCAGTGTCTCTGTGTCTCTGTGTCTCAGTGTCTCAGTGTCTCCGTGTCTCAGTGCCTCTGTGTCTCTGTGTCTCAGTGTCTCTGTGTCTCTGTGTCTCAGAGTCTCCGTGTCTCCGTGTCTCAGTGTCTCTGTGTCTAAGTGTCTCAGTGTCTCAGTGTCTCTGTGTCTCAGCGTCACAGTGTCTCCGTGTCTCAGTGTCTCAGTGTCTCCTTGTCTCAGTGTCTCAGTGTCTCAGTGTCTCGTTGTCTCAGTGTCTCAGTGTCTCCTTGTCTCAGTGTCTCAGTGTCTCCATGTCTCAGCGTCTCAGTGTCTCCGTGTCTCAGTGTCTCAGTGCCTCAGTGTCTCAGTGTCTCTGTGTCTCTGTGTCTCAGGGTCTCAGTGTCTCCGTGTCTCAGTGTCTCAGTGTCAATGTGTATCTGTGTCTCAGAGTCTCCGTGTCTCCGTGTCTCCGTGTCTCCGTGTCTCATTGTCTCTGCGTCTCAGTGTCTCAGTGTCCCAGTGTCTACTGTCTCCGTGTCTCCGTGTCTCCGAGTCTCATGTCTCAGTGTCTCCGTGTCTCAGTGACTCTGTGTCTCAGTGTCTCTGTGTCTCAGTGTCTCCGTGTCTCCGTGTCTCTGTGTCTCTGTGTCTCAGTGTCTCTGTGTCTCAGTGTTCCAGTGTCCCAGTGTCTCAGTGTCTCAGTGTCTCCGTGCCTCCGTGTCTCAGTGACTCCTTGTCTCAGTGTCTCAGTGTCTCCGTGTCTCAGTGTCTAGTGTCTCCTTGTCTCAATGTCTCTGTGTCTCATTGTCTCAGTGTCTCATTGTCTCAGTGTGTCAGTGTCTCAGTGTCTCGGAGTCTCAGTGTCTCAGTGTCTCAGTGTCTCTGTGTCTATGTGTCTCAGTTTCTCCGTGTCTCAGTGTCTCCGTGTCTCAGTGTCTCAGTGTCTCCGTGTGTCAGTGTCTCAGTGTCTCAGTGTCTCAGTGTCTCTGTGTCTTTGTGTCTCAGTGTCTCTGTGTCTATGTGTCTCAGTGTCTCAGTGTCTCCGTGTCTCCGTGTCTCAGTGTCTCATTGTCTCTGTGTGTAGTGTTTCCGTGTCTCCGTGCCTCCCTGTCTCAGTGTCTCTGTGTCCCAGTGTCTCAGTGTCTCTGTGTCTCTGTGTCTCTGTATCTCAGTGTCTCTGTGTCTCAGTGTCCCAGTGTCTCAGTGTCCCTGTGTCTCAGTGTCTCAGTGTCTCCGTGTCTCAGTGTCTCAGTGTCTAGTGTCTCCGTGCCTCCGTGTCTCAGTGTCTCCGTGTCTCAGTGTCTCTGTGTCTCAGTGTCTCAGTGTCTAGTGTCTCCGTGCCTCCGTGTCTCAGTGTCTCTGTGTCTCAGTGTGTCAGTGTGTCAGTGTGTCAGTGTCTCCGTGTCTCAGGGTCTCAGTGTCTCTGTGTCTCAGTGTCTCAGTGCCTCCGTTTCTCAGTGTTTCCGTGTCTCAGTGTCTCTGTGTCTCTGTGTCTCCGTGTCTCCGTGGCTCTGTGTCTCCGTGTCTCAGTGTCTCCATGTCTCCGTGTCTCAGTGTCTCCGTGTCTCAGTGTCTCAGTGACTCTGTGTCTCCGTGTCTCCGTGTCTCAGTGTCTCAGTGTCTCCGGGTCTCAGTGTCTCAGTGTCTCCGTGTCTCCGTGTCTCAGTGTCTCCGTGCCTCAGTGTCTCAGTGTATCAGTGTCTCCCTGTCTCAGTGTCTCAGTGTCTCCGTGCCTCCGTGTCTCAGTGTCTCCTTGTCTCAGTGTCTCAGTGTCTCCGTGTCTCAGTGTCTAGTGTCTCCGTGTCTCAATGTCTCTGTGTCTCATTGTCTCAGTGTCTCATTGTCTCAGTGTGTCAGTGTCTCAGTGTCTCGGAGTCTCAGTGTCTCAGTGTCTCAGTGTCTCCGTCTCTCAGTCCCTCTGTGTCTCTGTGTCTCAGTGCCTCTGTGTCTCAGTGACTCAGTGTCTCAGTGTCTCTGTGTCTCAGGGTCTCAGTGTCTCCGTGTCTCCGTGTCTCAGTGTCAATGTGTATCTGTGTCTCAGAGTCTCAGTGTCTCAGTGTCTCTGTGTCTCAGTCTCTCAGTGTCTCTGTGTCTCAGTGTCTCTGTGTCTCAGTGTGTCAGTGTCTCAGTGTCTCCGTGTCTCAGGGTCTCAGTGTCTCGGTGTCTCAGTGTCTCTGTGCCTCCGTTTCTCAGTGTCTCCGTGTCTCCGTGTCTCCTTGTCTCAGTGTCTCAGTGTCTCCGGGTCTCAGTGTCTCAGTGTCTCCGTGTCTCCCTGTCTCAGTGTCTCAGTGACTCTGTGTCTCAGTTTCTCCGTGTCTCCGTGTCTCCGTGTCTCCTTGTCTCAGTGTCTCAGTGTCTCCGTGTCTCAGTGTCTCAGTGTCTCAGTGTCTCCGTGCCTCAGTGCTTCTGTGTCTCTGTGTCTCAGTGCCTCTGTGCCTCAATGTGTCAGTGTCTCTGTGTCGCAGTGTCTCAATGTCTCCGTGACTCCGTGTCTCCGTGTCTCAGTGTCTCTGTGTCTCAGAGTCTCAGTGTCTCAGTGTCTCCGTGTCTCAGTGTCTCAGTGTCTCTGTGTCTCAGTGTCTCTGTGTCTCAGTGTCTCCATGTCTCCGTGTCTCAGTGTCTCTGTGTCTCAGTGTCTCAATGTCTCAGTCTCTCTGTGTCTCCGTGACTCAGTGTCTCTGCGTCTCAGTGTCTCAGAGTTTCAGTGTCTCTGTGCCTCTGTGCCTCAGTGTGTCAGTGTCTCTGTGTCGCAGTGTCTCAATGTCTCCGTGACTCCGTGTCTCCGTGTCTCAGTGTCACTGTGTCTCATTGTCTCAGTGTCTCTGCGTCTCTGTGTCTCATTGTCTCAGTGTCTCTGCGTCTCTGTGTCTCATTGTCTCAGTGTCTCTGCGTCTCTGTGTCTCAGTGTCTCAGTGTCTCCGTGTCTCAGTGCCTCTGTGTCTCTGTGTCTCAGTGTCTCTGTGTCTCTGTGTCTCAGAGTCTCCGTGTCTCCGTGTCTCAGTGTCTCTGTGTCTAAGTGTCTCAGTTTCTCAGTGTCTCTGTGTCTCAGCATCACAGTGTCTCCGTGTCTCAGTGTCTCAGTGTCTCCTTGTCTCAGTGTCTCAGTGTCTCAGTGTCTCCTTGTCTCAGTGTCTCAGTGTCTCCTTGTCTCAGTGTCTCAGTGTCTCCATGTCTCAGCGTCTCAGTGTCTCCGTGTCTCAGTGTCTCAGTGTCTCAGTGTCTCCGTCTCTCAGTCCCTCTGTGTCTATGTGTCTCAGTGCCTCTGTGTCTCAGTGACTCAGTGTCTCAGTGTCTCTGTGTCTCTGTGTCTCAGGGTCTCAGTGTCTCCGTGTCTCCGTGTCTCAGTGTCAATGTGTATCTGTGTCTCAGAGTCTCAGTGTCTCAGTGTCTCTGTGTCTCAGTCTCTCAGTGTCTCAGTGTCTCAGTGTCTCCGTGTCTCTGTGTCTCAGTGTCTCAGTGTCTCTGTGTCTCTGTGTCTCAGTATCTCAGTGTCTCTGTGTCTATGTGTCTCAGTTTCTCCGTGTCTCAGTGTCTCCGTGTCTCAGTGTCTCAGTGTCTCCGTGTGTCAGTGTCTCTGTGTCTATGTGTCTCAGTTTCTCCGTGTCTCAGTGTCTCCGTGTCTCAGTGTCTCAGTGTCTCCGTGTGTCAGTGTCTCAGTGTCTCAGTGTCTCAGTGTCTCAGTGTCTCTGTGTCTTTGTGTCTCAGTGTCTCTGTGTCTATGTGTCTCAGTGTCTCCGTGTCTCCGTGTCTCAGTGTCTCATTGTCTCTGTGTGTAGTGTTTCCGTGTCTCCGTGCCTCCCTGTCTCAGTGTCTCTGTGTCCCAGTGTCTCAGTGTCTCTGTGTCTCTGTGTCTCTGTGTCTCTGTATCTCAGTGTCTCTGTGTCTCAGTGTCCCAGTGTCTCAGTGTCCCTGTGTCTCAGTGTCTCAGTGTCTCCGTGTCTCAGTGTCTCAGTGTCTAGTGTCTCCGTGCCTCCGTGTCTCAGTGTCTCCGTGTCTCAGTGTCTCTGTGTCTCAGTGTCTCAGTGTCTAGTGTCTCCGTGCCTCCGTGTCTCAGTGTCTCTGTGTCTCAGTGTGTCAGTGTGTCAGTGTGTCAGTGTCTCCGTGTCTCAGGGTCTCAGTGTCTCTGTGTCTCAGTGTCTCAGTGCCTCCGTTTCTCAGTGTTTCCGTGTCTCAGTGTCTCTGTGTCTCTGTGTCTCCGTGTCTCCGTGGCTCTGTGTCTCCGTGTCTCAGTGTCTCCATGTCTCCGTGTCTCAGTGTCTCCGTGTCTCAGTGTCTCAGTGACTCTGTGTCTCCGTGTCTCCGTGTCTCAGTGTCTCAGTGTCTCCGGGTCTCAGTGTCTCAGTGTCTCCGTGTCTCCGTGTCTCAGTGTCTCCGTGCCTCAGTGTCTCAGTGTATCAGTGTCTCCCTGTCTCAGTGTCTCAGTGTCTCCGTGCCTCCGTGTCTCAGTGTCTCCTTGTCTCAGTGTCTCAGTGTCTCCGTGTCTCAGTGTCTAGTGTCTCCGTGTCTCAATGTCTCTGTGTCTCATTGTCTCAGTGTCTCATTGTCTCAGTGTGTCAGTGTCTCAGTGTCTCGGAGTCTCAGTGTCTCAGTGTCTCAGTGTCTCCGTCTCTCAGTCCCTCTGTGTCTCTGTGTCTCAGTGCCTCTGTGTCTCAGTGACTCAGTGTCTCAGTGTCTCTGTGTCTCAGGGTCTCAGTGTCTCCGTGTCTCCGTGTCTCAGTGTCAATGTGTATCTGTGTCTCAGAGTCTCAGTGTCTCAGTGTCTCTGTGTCTCAGTCTCTCAGTGTCTCTGTGTCTCAGTGTCTCTGTGTCTCAGTGTGTCAGTGTCTCAGTGTCTCCGTGTCTCAGGGTCTCAGTGTCTCGGTGTCTCAGTGTCTCTGTGCCTCCGTTTCTCAGTGTCTCCGTGTCTCCGTGTCTCCTTGTCTCAGTGTCTCAGTGTCTCCGGGTCTCAGTGTCTCAGTGTCTCCGTGTCTCCGTGTCTCAGTGTCTCAGTGACTCTGTGTCTCAGTTTCTCCGTGTCTCTATGTCTCCGTGTCTCCGTGTCTCCTTGTCTCAGTGTCTCAGTGTCTCCGTGTCTCAGTGTCTCAGTGTCTCAGTGTCTCCGTGCCTCAGTGCTTCTGTGTCTCTGTGTCTCAGTGCCTCTGTGCCTCAATGTGTCAGTGTCTCTGTGTCGCAGTGTCTCAATGTCTCCGTGACTCCGTGTCTCCGTGTCTCAGTGTCTCTGTGTCTCAGAGTCTCAGTGTCTCAGTGTCTCCGTGTCTCAGTGTCTCAGTGTCTCTGTGTCTCAGTGTCTCTGTGTCTCAGTGTCTCCATGTCTCCGTGTCTCAGTGTCTCTGTGTCTCAGTGTCTCAATGTCTCAGTCTCTCTGTGTCTCCGTGACTCAGTGTCTCTGCGTCTCAGTGTCTCAGAGTTTCAGTGTCTCTGTGCCTCTGTGCCTCAGTGTGTCAGTGTCTCTGTGTCGCAGTGTCTCAATGTCTCCGTGACTCCGTGTCTCCGTGTCTCAGTGTCACTGTGTCTCATTGTCTCAGTGTCTCTGCGTCTCTGTGTCTCATTGTCTCAGTGTCTCTGCGTCTCTGTGTCTCATTGTCTCAGTGTCTCTGCGTCTCTGTGTCTCAGTGTCTCAGTGTCTCCGTGTCTCAGTGCCTCTGTGTCTCTGTGTCTCAGTGTCTCTGTGTCTCTGTGTCTCAGAGTCTCCGTGTCTCCGTGTCTCAGTGTCTCTGTGTCTAAGTGTCTCAGTTTCTCAGTGTCTCTGTGTCTCAGCATCACAGTGTCTCCGTGTCTCAGTGTCTCAGTGTCTCCTTGTCTCAGTGTCTCAGTGTCTCCTTGTCTCAGTGTCTCAGTGTCTCCTTGTCTCAGTGTCTCAGTGTCTCCATGTCTCAGCGTCTCAGTGTCTCCGTGTCTCAGTGTCTCAGTGTCTCAGTGTCTCCGTCTCTCAGTCCCTCTGTGTCTATGTGTCTCAGTGCCTCTGTGTCTCAGTGACTCAGTGTCTCAGTGTCTCTGTGTCTCTGTGTCTCAGGGTCTCAGTGTCTCCGTGTCTCCGTGTCTCAGTGTCAATGTGTATCTGTGTCTCAGAGTCTCAGTGTCTCAGTGTCTCTGTGTCTCAGTCTCTCAGTGTCTCAGTGTCTCAGTGTCTCCGTGTCTCTGTGTCTCAGTGTCTCAGTGTCTCTGTGTCTCTGTGTCTCAGTATCTCAGTGTCTCCGTGTCTCCGTGTCTCAGTGTCTCTGTGTCTCCGTGTCTCCGTGTCTCAGTGTCTCTGTGTCTCAGTATCTCTGTGTCTCCGTGTCTCAGTGTCTCTGTGTCTCAATGTCTCAGTGTCTCCGTGTCTCCGTGTCTCAGTGTCTCATTGTCTCTGTGTCTCTGTGTCTCCGTGTCTCCGTGTCTCCGTGTCTCAGTGTCTCCGTGTCTCAGTGTCTCAGTGAGTCAGTGTCTCAGTGTCTCCGTGTCTCCTTGTCTCAGTGTATCCGTGTCTCCGTGTCTCAGTGTCTCTGTGTCTCAGTGTCTCCGTGTCTCAGTGTCTCAGTGTCTCCGTGTCTCCGTGTCTCAGTGTCTCCGTGTCTCAGTGTCTCTGTGTCTCGGTGTCTCGGTGTCTCAGTGTCTCAGTGTCTCCGTGTCTCAGCGTCTCCGTGTCTCAGTGTCTCAGTGACTCAGTGTCTCTGTGTCTCCGTGTCTCAGTGTATCCGTGTCTCCGTGTCTCAGTGTCTCTGTGTCTCAGTGTCTCCGTGTCTCAGTGTCTCAGTGTCTCCGTGTCTCCGTGTCTCAGTGTATCCGTGTCTCCGTGTCTCAGTGTCTCTGTGTCTCAGTGTCTCAGTGTCTCGTTGTCTCAGTGTCTCCGTGTCTCAGTGTCTCCGTGTCTCAGTTTCGCTGTGTCTCAGTGTCTCAGTGTATCAGTATCTCCGTGTCTGAGTGTCTCAGTCTCTCCTTGTCTCAGTGTCTCTGTGTCTCTGTGTCTCAGTGTCTAGTGTCTCTGTGTCCGTGCCTCCGTGTCTCAGTGTCTCCGTGTCTCAGTGTCTCAGTGTCTCCGTGTCTCAGTGTCTCCGTGTCTCCTTGTCTCAGTGTCTCTGTGTCTCCGTGTCTCAGTGTCTCAGTGTCTCCGTGTCTCCATATCTCAGTGTCTCCGTGCCTCAGTGTCTCAGTGTCTCAGTGACTCTGTGTCTCAGTGTCTCAGTGTCTCATTGTCTCAGTGTATCATTGTCTCAGTGTCTCAGTGTCTCCGTGTCTCAGTGTCTCAGTGTCTCTGTGTCTCAGTGTCTCCGTGTCTCAGTGTCTCCGTGTCTCAGTGTCTCAGTGTCTCAGTGTCTCAGTGTCTCCGTGTCTCAGTGCCTCGGTGTCTCAGTGTCTCAGTGTCTCTGTGTCTTTGTGTCTCAGTGTCTCAGTGTCTCTGTGTCTATGTGTCTCAGTGTCTCAGTGTGTCCGTGTCTCCGTGTCTCAGTGTCTCATTGTCTCTGTGTGTAGTGTTTCCGTGTCTCCGTGTCTCCCTGTCTCAGTGTCTCTGTGTCCCAGTGTTTCAGTTTCTCAGTGTCTCCGTGTCTCAGTGTCTAGTGTATCTGTGTCTCAGTGTCTCCGTGTCTCAGTGTCTCCGTGTCTCAGTGTCTCTGTGTCTCAGTGTCTCCGTGTCTCAGTGCCTCGGTGTCTCAGTGTCTCAGTGTCTCTGTGTCTTTGTGTCTCAGTGTCTCAGTGTCTCAGTGTCTCAGTGTCTCAGTGTCTCCGTGTCTCCCTGTCTCAGTGTCTCTGTGTCCCAGTTTTTCAGTGCTTCAGTGCCTCCGTGTCTCAGTGTCTCCGTGTCTCCGTGTCTCAGTGTCTCAGTGTCTCCGTGTCTCAGTGTCACTGTGTCTCTGTGTCTCTGTGTCTCAGTGTCTCCGTGTCTCAGAGTCTCCATGTCTCCGTGTCTCAATGTCTCAGTGTCTCATTGTCTCAGTGTATCATTGTCTCAGTGTCTCAGTGTCTCGGTGTCTCAGTGTCTCAGTGTCTCTGTGTCTATGTGTCTCAGTTACTCCGTGTCTCAGTGTCTCCGTGTCTCAGTGTCTCAGTGTCTCTGTGTCTCAGTGTCTCCGTGTCTCAGTGTCTCCGTGTCTCAGTGTCTCTGTGTCTCAGTGTCTCAGTGTCTCAGTGTCTCCGTGTCTCAGTGTCTCGGTGTCTCAGTGTCTCTGTGTCTTTGTGTCTCAGTGTCTCAGTGTCTCTGTGTCTCAGTGTCTCAGTGTCTCCGTGTCTCCGTGTCTCAGTGTCTCATTGTCTCTGTGTGTAGTGTTTCCGTGTCTCCGTGTCTCCCTGACTCAGTGTCTCTGTGTCCCAGTGTTTCAGTGTCTCAGTGTCTCAGTGTCTCTGTGTCTCTGTGTCTCAGTGTCTCAGTGTCTCAGTGTCTCAGTGTCTAGTGTCTCCGTGCCTCCGTGTCTCAGTGTCTCCGTGTCTCAGTGTCTCTGTGTCTCAGTGACTCTGTGTCTCAGTGTCTCAGTGTCTCAGTGCTTCTGTGTCTCTGTGTCTCAGTGCCTCTGTGTCTCAGTGTCTCAGTGTCTCTGTGTCTCAAGGTCTCAGTGTCTCCGTGTCTCATTGTCTCAGTGTCTCAGTGTCTCTGTGTCTCAGTGTCTCCGTGTCTCAGTGTCTCAGTGTCTCTGTGTCTCCGTGTCTCAGTGTCTCAGTGTCTCTGTGTCTCAGTGTCTCCGTGTCTCAGTGTCTCCATGTCTCCGTGTCTCAGTGTCTCATTGTCTCAGTGTCTCTGTGTCTCAGTGTGTCAGTGTCTCCTTGTCTCAGTGTCTCTGTGTCTCTGTGTCTCAGTGTCTCTGTGTCTCTGTGTCTCAGATTCTCAGTGTCTCCGTGTCTCAGTGTCTCTGAGTCTCAGTGTCTCAGTGTCTCTATGTCTCAGTGTCTCAGTGTCTCAGAGTCTCAGTGTCTCAGTGTCTCCGTGTCTCCGTGTCTCAGTGTATCCGTGTCTCCGTGTCTCAGTGTCTCTGTGTCTCAGTGTCTCAGTGTCTCGTTGTCTCAGTGTCTCAGTGTCTCCGTGTCTCAGTGTCTCCGTGTCTCAGTTTCGCTGTGTCTCAGTGTCTCAGTGTATCAGTATCTCCGTGTCTGAGTGTCTCAGTCTCTCCTTGTCTCAGTGTCTCTGTGTCTCTGTGTCTCAGTGTCTAGTGTCTCTGTGTCCGTGCCTCCGTGTCTCAGTGTCTCCGTGTCTCAGTGTCTCCGTGTCTCAGTGTCTCCGTGTCTCCTTGTCTCAGTGTCTCTGTGTCTCCGTGTCTCAGTGTCTCAGTGTCTCCGTGTCTCCATATCTCAGTGTCTCCGTGCCTCAGTGTCTCAGTGTCTCAGTGACTCTGTGTCTCAGTGTCTCAGTGTCTCATTGTCTCAGTGTATCATTGTCTCAGTGTCTCAGTGTCTCAGTGTCTCTGTGTCTCAGTGTCTCCGTGTCTCAGTGTCTCCGTGTCTCAGTGTCTCAGTGTCTCAGTGTCTCAGTGTCTCCGTGTCTCAGTGCCTCGGTGTCTCAGTGTCTCAGTGTCTCTGTGTCTTTGTGTCTCAGTGTCTCAGTGTCTCTGTGTCTATGTGTCTCAGTGTCTCAGTGTGTCCGTGTCTCCGTGTCTCAGTGTCTCATTGTCTCTGTGTGTAGTGTTTCCGTGTCTCCGTGTCTCCCTGTCTCAGTGTCTCTGTGTCCCAGTGTTTCAGTTTCTCAGTGTCTCCGTGTCTCAGTGTCTAGTGTATCTGTGTCTCAGTGTCTCCGTGTCTCAGTGTCTCCGTGTCTCAGTGTCTCTGTGTCTCAGTGTCTCCGTGTCTCAGTGCCTCGGTGTCTCAGTGTCTCAGTGTCTCTGTGTCTTTGTGTCTCAGTGTCTCAGTGTCTCAGTGTCTCAGTGTCTCCGTGTCTCCCTGTCTCAGTGTCTCTGTGTCCCAGTTTTTCAGTGCTTCAGTGCCTCCGTGTCTCAGTGTCTCCGTGTCTCCGTGTCTCAGTGTCTCAGTGTCTCCGTGTCTCAGTGTCACTGTGTCTCTGTGTCTCTGTGTCTCAGTGTCTCCGTGTCTCAGAGTCTCCATGTCTCCGTGTCTCAATGTCTCAGTGTCTCATTGTCTCAGTGTATCATTGTCTCAGTGTCTCAGTGTCTCGGTGTCTCAGTGTCTCAGTGTCTCTGTGTCTATGTGTCTCAGTTACTCCGTGTCTCAGTGTCTCCGTGTCTCAGTGTCTCAGTGTCTCTGTGTCTCAGTGTCTCCGTGTCTCAGTGTCTCCGTGTCTCAGTGTCTCTGTGTCTCAGTGTCTCAGTGTCTCAGTGTCTCCGTGTCTCAGTGTCTCGGTGTCTCAGTGTCTCTGTGTCTTTGTGTCTCAGTGTCTCAGTGTCTCTGTGTCTCAGTGTCTCCGTGTCTCCGTGTCTCAGTGTCTCATAGTCTCTGTGTGTAGTGTTTCCGTGTCTCCGTGTCTCCCTGACTCAGTGTCTCTGTGTCCCAGTGTTTCAGTGTCTCAGTGTCTCAGTGTCTCTGTGTCTCAGTGTCTCAGTGTCTCAGTGTCTCAGTGTCTAGTGTCTCCGTGCCTCCGTGTCTCAGTGTCTCCGTGTCTCAGTGTCTCTGTGTCTCAGTGACTCTGTGTCTCAGTGTCTCAGTGTCTCAGTGCTTCTGTGTCTCTGTGTCTCAGTGCCTCTGTGTCTCAGTGTCTCAGTGTCTCTGTGTCTCAAGGTCTCAGTGTCTCCGTGTCTCATTGTCTCAGTGTCTCAGTGTCTCTGTGTCTCAGTGTCTCCGTGTCTCAGTGTCTCAGTGTCTCTGTGTCTCCGTGTCTCAGTGTCTCAGTGTCTCTGTGTCTCAGTGTCTCCGTGTCTCAGTGTCTCCATGTCTCCGTGTCTCAGTGTCTCATTGTCTCAGTGTCTCTGTGTCTCAGTGTGTCAGTGTCTCCTTGTCTCAGTGTCTCTGTGTCTCTGTGTCTCAGTGTCTCTGTGTCTCTGTGTCTCAGATTCTCAGTGTCTCCGTGTCTCAGTGTCTCTGAGTCTCAGTGTCTCAGTGTCTCTATGTCTCAGTGTCTCAGTGTCTCAGAGTCTCAGTGTCTCAGTGTCTCCGTGTCTCAGTGTCTCAGTGTCTCCATGTCTCAGTGTCTCAGTGTCTCAGTGTCTCCTTGTCTCAGTGTCTCAGTGTCTCCTTGTCTCAGTGTCTCAGTGTCTCCATGTCTCAGCGTCTCAGTGTCTCCGTGTCTCAGTGTCTCAGTGTCTCCGTCTGTCAGTCCCTCTGTGTCTCTGTGTCTCAGTGCCTCTGTGTCTCAGTGACTCAGTGTCTCAGTGTCTCTGTGTCTCTGTGTCTCAGGGTCTCAGTGTCTCCGTGTCTCCGTGTCTCAGTGTCTATGTGTATCTGTGTCTCAGAGTCTCAGTGTCTCAGTGCCTCTGTGTCTCAGTCTCTCAGTGTCTCCGTGTCTCCGTGTCTCCTTGTCTCAGTGTCTCAGTGTCTCCGGGTCTCAGTGTCTCAGTGTCTCCGTGTCTCAGTGTATATGTGTATCTGTGTCTCAGGGTCTCAGTGTCTCTGTGTCTCATTCTCTCAGTGTCTCAGTGTCTCCGTGTCTCCGTGTCTCCTTGTCTCAGTGTCTCAGTGTCTCTGTGTCTCAGGGCCTCTGTGTCTCAGTGTCTCAGTGTCTCTGTGTCTCAAGGTCTCAGTGTCTCCATGTCTCATTGTCTCAGTGTCTCAGTGTCTCTGTGTCTCAGTGTCTCAGTGTCTCCGTGTCTCAGTGTCTCAGTGTCTCTGTGTCTCAGTGTCTCCGTGTCTCAGTGTCTCCATGTCTCCGTGTCTCAGTGTCTCTGTGTCTCAGTGTCTCAATGTCTCAGTCTCTCTGTGTCTCCGTGACTCAGTGTCTCTGCGTCTCAGTGTCGCAGAGTTTCAGTGTCTCTGTGTCTCTGTGTCTCAATGTGTCAGTGTCTCTGTGTCTCTGTGTCTCAGTGTCTCTGTGTCTAAGTGTCTCAGTGTCTCAGTGTCTCTGTGTCTCACCGTCTCAGTGTCTCCGTGTCTCAGTGTCTCAGTGTCTCCTTGTCTCAGTGTCTCAGTGTCTCAATGTCTCCTTGTCTCAGTGTCTCAGTGTCTCAATGTCTCCTTGTCTCAGTGTCTCAGTGTCTCCTTGTCTCAGTGTCTCAGTGTCTCCATGTCTCAGCGTCTCAGTGTCTCCGTGTCTCAGTGTCTCAGTGTCTCCTTGTCTCAGTGTCTCAGTGTCTCAGTGTCTCCTTGTCTCATTGTCTCAGTGTCTCAGTGTCTCCTTGTCTCAGTGTCTCAGTGTCTCCTTGTCTCAGTGTCTCAGTGTCTCCATGTCTCAGCGTCTCAGCGTCTCAGTGTCTCAGTGTCTCCTTGTCTCATTGTCTCAGTGTCTCCGTGTCTCAGTGTCTCCGTGTCTCAGTGTCTCAGTGTCTCAGTGTCTCCGTCTCTCAGTCCCTCTGTGTCTCTGTGTCTCAGTGCCTCTGTGTCTCAGTGACTCAGTGTCTCAGGGTCTCTGTGTCTGTGTGTCTCAGGGTCTCAGTGTCTCCCTGTCTCCGTGTCTCAGTGTCTATGTGTATCTGTGTCTCAGAGTCTCAGTGTCTCAGTGTCTCTGTGTCTCAGTGTCTCCGTGTCTCAGTGTCTCCATGTCTCCGTGTCTTAGTGTCTCATTGTCTCAGTGTCTCTGTGTCTCAGTGTGTCAGTGTCTCCGTGTCTCAGTGTCTCTGTGTCTCAGTGTCTCTGTGTCTCTGTGTCTCAGAGTCTCAGTGTCTCCGTGTCTCAGTGTCTCTGTGTCTAAGTGTCTCAGTGTCTCTATGTCTCAGTGTCTCAGTGTCTCAGAGTCTCAGTGTCTCAGTGTCTCCGTGTCTCAGTGTCTCAGTGTCTCCATGTCTCAGTGTCTCAGTGTCTCAGTGTCTCCTTGTCTCAGTGTCTCAGTGTCTCAGTGTCTCCATGTCTCAGCGTCTCAGTGTCTCCGTGTCTCAGTGTCTCAGTGTCTCCGTCTGTCAGTCCCTCTGTGTCTCTGTGTCTCAGTGCCTCTGTGTCTCAGTGACTCAGTGTCTCAGTGTCTCTGTGTCTCTGTGTCTCAGGGTCTCAGTGTCTCCGTGTCTCCGTGTCTCAGTGTCTATGTGTATCTGTGTCTCAGAGTCTCAGTGTCTCAGTGTCTCTGTGTCTCAGTCTCTCAGTCTCTCAGTGTCTCCGTGTCTCCGTGTCTCCTTGTCTCAGTGTCTCAGTGTCTCCGGGTCTCAGTGTCTCAGTGTCTCCGTGTCTCAGTGCTTCTGTGTCTCTGTGTCTCAGTGCCTCTGTGTCTCAGTGTCTCAGTGTCTCTGTGTCTCTGTGTCTCAAGGTCTCAGTGTCTCCGTGTCTCATTGTCTCAGTGTCTCAGTGTCTCTGTGTCTCAGTGTCTCAGTGTCTCCGTGTCTCAGTGTCTCAGTGTCTCTGTGTCTCAGTGTCTCCGTGTCTCAGTGTCTCCATGTCTCCGTGTCTCAGTGTCTCTGTGTCTCAGTGTCTCAATGTCTCAGTCTCTCTGTGTCTCCGTGACTCAGTGTCTCTGCGTCTCAGTGTCGCAGAGTTTCAGTGTCTCTGTGTCTCAGTGTGTCAGTGTCTCTGTGTCTCTGTGTCTCAGTGTCTCTGTGTCTAAGTGTCTCAGTGTCTCTGTGTCTCACCGTCTCAGTGTCTCCGTGTCTCAGTGTCTCAGTGTCTCCTTGTCTCAGTGTCTCAGTGTCTCCGTGTCTCAGTGTCTCAGTGTCTCCTTGTCTCAGTGTCTCAGTGTCTCCTTGTCTCAGTGTCTCAGTGTCTCCTTGTCTCAGTGTCTCAGTGTCTCCATGTCTCAGCGTCTCAGTGTCTCCGTGTCTCAGTGTCTCAGTGTCTCCTTGTCTCAGTGTCTCAGTGTCTCAGTGTCTCCTTGTCTCAGTGTCTCAGTGTCTCAGTGTCTCCTTGTCTCAGTGTCTCAGTGTCTCCATGTCTCAGCGTCTCAGTGTCTCAGTGTCTCAGTGTCTCCTTGTCTCATTGTCTCAGTGTCTCCGTGTCTCAGTGTCTCCGTGTCTCAGTGTCTCAGTGTCTCCGTCTCTCAGTCCCTCTGTGTCTCTGTGTCTCAGTGCCTCTGTGTCTCAGTGACTCAGTGTCTCAGGGTCTCTATGTCTGTGTGTCTCAGGGTCTCAGTGTCTCCCTGTCTCCGTGTCTCAGTGTCTATGTGTATCTGTGTCTCAGAGTCTCAGTGTCTCAGTGTCTCTGTGTCTCAGTCTCTCAGTGTCTCAGTGTCTCAGTGTCTCTGTGTCACAGTGTCTCCGTGTCTCTCTGTCTCAGTGTCTCTGTGTCTCTGTGTCTCAGAGTCTCAGTGTCTCCGTGTCTCAGTGTCTCTGTGTCTCACCGTCTCAGTGTCTCCGTGTCTCAGTGTCTCAGTGTCTCCTTGTCTCAGTGTCTCAGCGTCTCAGTGTCTCCTTGTCTCAGTGTCTCAGTGTCTCCATGTCTCAGCGTCTCAGTTTCTCCGTGTCTCAGTGTCTCCTTGTCTCCGTGTCTCAGTGTCTCAGTGTCTCCTTGTCTCATTGTCTCAGTGTCTCAGTGTCTCAGTGTCCCTGTGTCTCCGTGTCTCAGTGTCTCCGTGTCTCAGTGTCTCAGTATCTCAGTGTCTCCGTCTCTCAGTCCCTCTGTGTCTCTGTGTCTCAGTGCCTCTGTGTCTCAGTGACTCAGTGTCTCAGTGTCTCTGTGTCTCAGGGTCTCAGTGTCTCCCTGTCTCCGTGTCTCAGTGTCTCTGTGTCTCAGTGTCTCAGTGTCTCAGTGTCTCTGTGTCTCAGTGTCTCCGTGTCTCAGTGTCTCAGTGTCTCTGTGTCTCTGTGTCTCAGTGTCTCCGTGCCTCCGTGTCTCCGTGTCTCAGTGTCTCCGTGTCTCAGTGTCTCTGTGTCTCAGGGTCTCTGTGTCTCCGTGTCTCAGTGTCTCAGTGTCTCTGTGTCTCAAGGTCTCAGTGTCTCTGTGTCTCTGTGTCTCCGTGTCTCAGTGTCTCAGTGTCTCATTGTCTCTGTGTCTCTGTGTCTCCGTGTCTCCGTGTCTCAGTGCCTCCGTGTCTCAGTGTCTCAGTGAGTCAGTGTCTCAGTGTCTCCGTGTCTCCGTGTCTCATGTATCCGTGTCTCCGTGTCTCAGTGTCTCTGTGTCTCAGTGTCTCCGTGTCTCAGTGTCTCCGTGTCTCCGTGTCTCAGTGTATCCGTGTCTCCGTGTCTCAGTGTCTCTGTGTCTCAGTGTCTCAGTGTCTCTGTGTCTCAGTGTCTCAGTGTCTCCGTGTCTCAGTGTCTCCGTGTCTCAGTGTCTCTGTGTCTCAGTGTCTCAGTGTATCAGTGTCTCCGTGTCTCAGTGTCTCAGTGAGTCAGTGTCTCAGTGTCTACGTGTCTCCGTGTCTCAGTGTATCCGTGTCTCCGTGTCTCAGTGTCTCTGTGTCTCAGTGTCTCCGTGTCTCAGTGTCTCAGTGTCTCCGTGTCTCCGTGTCTCAGTGTATCCGTGTCTCCGTGTCTCAGTGTCTCTGTGTCTCAGTGTCTCGGTGTCTCCGTGTCTCAGTATCTCCTTGTCTCCGTGTCTCAGTGGCTCCGTGTCTCAGTGTCGCTGAGTCTCAGTGTCTCAGTGTGACAGTGTCTCCGTGTCTCAGTGTCTCAGTTTCTCCTTGTCTCAGTGTCTCTGTGTCTCTGTGTCTCAGTGTCTCAGTGTGTCAGTGTCTCCGTGTCTCAGTGTCTCAGTGTCTCCTTGTCTCAGTGTCTCTGTGTCTCTGTGTCTCTGTGTCCGTGCCTCCGTGTCTCAGTGACTCCGTGTCTCAGTGTCACTGTGTCTCAGTGTCTCCGTGTCTCAATGTCTCTGTGTCTCATTGTCTCAGTGTATCATTGTCTCAGTGTCTCAGTGTCTCAGTGTCTCGGTGTCTCAATGTCTCAGTGTCTCAGTGTCTCTGTGTCTCAGTGTCTCAATGTCTCAGTCTCTCTGTGTCTCCGTGACTCAGTGTCTCTGCGTCTCAGTGTCTCAGAGTTTCAGTGTCTCTGTGTCTCTGTGTCTCAGTGTGTCAGTGTCTCTGTGTCTCTGTGTCTCAGTGTCTCTGTGTCTCTGTGTCTCAGTGTCTCTGTGTCTAAGTGTCTCAGTGTCTCAGTGTCTCTGTGTCTCACCGTCTCAGTGTCTCCATGTCTCAGCGTCTCAGTGTCTCCGTGTCTCAGTGTCTCAGTGTCTGTTGTCTCAGTGTCTCAGTGTCTCCTTGTCTCAGTGTCTCAGTGTCTCCTTGTCTCAGTGTCTCAGTGTCTCAGTGTCTCCTTGTCTCAGTGTCTCAGTGTCTCCATGTCTCAGCGTCTCAGTGTCTCAGTGTCTCAGTGTCTCCTTGTCTCAGTGTCTCAGTGTCTCAGTGTCTCCTTGTCTCAGTGTCTCAGTGTCTCCTTGTCTCAGTGTCTCAGTGTCTCCATGTCTCAGCGTCTCAGCGTCTCAGTGTCTCAGTGTCTCAGTGTCTCCTTGTCACATTGTCTCAGTGTCTCCGGGTCTCAGTGTCTCCGTGTCTCAGTGTCTCAGTGTCTCAGTGTCTCCGTCTCTCAGTCCCTCTGTGTCTCTGTGTCTCAGTGCCTCTGTGTCTCAGTGACTCAGTGTCTCAGGGTCTCTGTGTCTGTGTGTCTCAGGGTCTCAGTGTCTCCCTGTCTCCGTGTCTCAGTGTCTATGTGTATCTGTGTCTCAGAGTCTCAGTGTCTCAGTGTCTCTGTGTCTCAGTCTCTCAGTGTCTCAGTGTCTCTGTGTCTCAGTGTCTCCGTGTCTCTGTGTCTCAGTGTCTCAGTGTCTCTGTGTCTCTGTGTCTCAGAGTCTCAGTGTCTCCGTGTCTCAGTGTCTCTCTGTCTAAGTGTCTCAGTGTCTCTGTGTCTCACCGTCTCAGTGTCTCCGTGTCTCAGTGTCTCAGTGTCTCCTTGTCTCAGTGTCTCAGTGTCTCCTTGTCTCAGTGTCTCAGTGTCTCCATGTCTCAGTGTCTCAGTGTCTCCGTGTCTCCGTGTCTCAGTGTCTCAGTGTCTCCTTGTCTCCGTGTCTCAGTGTCTCAGTGTCTCCTTGTCTCAGTGTCTCAGTGTCTCAGTGTCTCTGTGTCTCCGTGTCTCAGTGTCTCCGTGTCTCAGTGTCTCAGTGTCTCAGTGTCTCCGTCGCTCAGTCCCTCTGTGTCTCTGTGTCTCAGTGCCTTTGTGTCTCAGTGACTCTGTGTCTCAGGGTCTCAGTGTCTCCGTGTCTCCGTGTCTCAGTGTCAATGTGTATCTGTGTCTCAGTCTCTCAGTGTCTCAGTGTCTCAGTGTCTCTGTGTCTCAGTGTCTCCGTGTCTCAGTGTCTCTGTGTCTCTGTGTCTCAGTGTCTCCGTGTCTCCGTGTCTCAGTGTCTCCGTGTCTCCGTGTCTCAGTGTCTCAGTGTCTCTGTGTCTCAAGGTCTCAGTGTCTCTGTGTCTCCGTGTCTCATTGTCTCAGTGTCTCATTGTCTCTGTGTCTCCGTGTCTCCGTGTCTCCGTGTCTCAGTGCCTCCGTGTCTCAGTGTCTCAGTGAGTCAGTGTCTCAGTGTCTCCGTGTCTCCGTGTCTCATGTATCCGTGTCTCCGTGTCTCAGTGTCTCTGTGTCTCAGTGTCTCCGTGTCTCAGTGTCTCAGTGTCTCCGTGTCTCCGTGTCTCAGTGTATCCGTGTCTCCGTGTCTCAGTGTCTCTGTGTCTCAGTGTCTAAGTGTCTCAGTGTCTCCGTGTCTCAGTGTCTCCGTGTCTCAGTGTCTCTGTGTCTCAGTGTCTCAGTGTATCAGTGTCTCCGTGTCTCAGTGTCTCAGTGAGTCAGTGTCTCAGTGTCTCAGTGTCTCCGTGCCTCAGTGTCTCAGTGTCTCAGTGACTCTGTGTCTCAGTGTCTCAGTGTCTCTGTGTCTCCGTGTCTCAGTGTCTCCGTGTCTCAGTGTCTCAGTGTCTCAGTGTCTCCGTCTCTCAGTCCCTCTGTGTCTCTGTGTCTCAGTGCCTCTGTGTCTCAGTGACTCAGTGTCTCAGTGTCTCTGTGTCTCTGTGTCTCAGGGTCTCAGTGTCTCCGTGTCTCCGTGTCTCAGTGTATCCGTGTATCTGTGTCTCAGAGTCTCAGTGTCTCAGTGACTCTGTGTCTCAGTCTCTCAGTGTCTCAGTGTCTCAGTGTCTCTGTGTCTCAGTGTGTCCGTGTCTCTGTGTCTCAGTGTCTCTGTGTCTCTGTGTATCAGTATCTCAGTGTCTCCGTGTCTCCGTGTCTCAGTGTCTATGTGTATCTGTGTCTCAGACTCTCAGTGTCTCAGTGTCTCAGTGTCTCTGTGTCTCAGTGTCTCCGTGTCTCTGTGTCTCAGTGTCTCTGTGTCTCAGTATCTCAGTGTCTCCGTGTCTCCGTGTCTCAGTGTCTCCGTGTCTCCGTGTTTCAGTGTCTCTGTGTCTCAGTGTCTCTGTGTCTCCGTGTCTCAGTGTCTCAGTGTCTCAGTGTCTCTGTGTCTCAATGTCTCAGCGTCTCATTGTCTCTGTGTCTCCGTGTCTCAGTGTCTCTGTGTCTCTGTGTCTCCGTGTCTCAGTGTCTCAGTGTCTCAGTGTCTCTGTGTCTCAATGTCTCCGTGTCTCCGTGTCTCAGTGTCTCAGTGTCTCATTGTCTCTGTGTCTCTGTGTCTCAGTGTCTCAGTGTCTCCGTGTCTCAGTGTCTCAGTGTCTCTGTGTCTCAGTGTCTCCGTGTCTCAGTGTCTCCATGTCTCCGTGTCTCAGTGTCTCTGTGTCTCAGTGTCTCAATGTCTCAGTCTCTCTGTGTCTCCGTGACTCAGTGTCTCTGCGTCTCAGTGTCGCAGAGTTTCAGTGTCTCTGTGTCTCAGTGTGTCAGTGTCTCTGTGTCTCTGTGTCTCAGTGTCTCTGTGTCTAAGTGTCTCAGTGTCTCAGTGTCTCTGTGTCTCACCGTCTCAGTGTCTCCGTGTCTCAGTGTCTCAGTGTCTCCTTGTCTCAGTGTCTCAGTGTCTCCGTGTCTCAGTGTCTCAGTGTCTCCTTGTCTCAGTGTCTCAGTGTCTCCTTGTCTCAGTGTCTCAGTGTCTCCTTGTCTCAGTGTCTCAGTGTCTCCATGTCTCAGCGTCTCAGTGTCTCCGTGTCTCAGTGTCTCAGTGTCTCCTTGTCTCAGTGTCTCAGTGTCTCAGTGTCTCCTTGTCTCAGTGTCTCAGTGTCTCAGTGTCTCCTTGTCTCAGTGTCTCAGTGTCTCCATGTCTCAGCGTCTCAGTGTCTCAGTGTCTCAGTGTCTCCTTGTCTCATTGTCTCAGTGTCTCCGTGTCTCAGTGTCTCCGTGTCTCAGTGTCTCAGTGTCTCCGTCTCTCAGTCCCTCTGTGTCTCTGTGTCTCAGTGCCTCTGTGTCTCAGTGACTCAGTGTCTCAGGGTCTCTATGTCTGTGTGTCTCAGGGTCTCAGTGTCTCCCTGTCTCCGTGTCTCAGTGTCTATGTGTATCTGTGTCTCAGAGTCTCAGTGTCTCAGTGTCTCTGTGTCTCAGTCTCTCAGTGTCTCAGTGTCTCAGTGTCTCTGTGTCACAGTGTCTCCGTGTCTCTCTGTCTCAGTGTCTCTGTGTCTCTGTGTCTCAGAGTCTCAGTGTCTCCGTGTCTCAGTGTCTCTGTGTCTCACCGTCTCAGTGTCTCCGTGTCTCAGTGTCTCAGTGTCTCCTTGTCTCAGTGTCTCAGCGTCTCAGTGTCTCCTTGTCTCAGTGTCTCAGTGTCTCCATGTCTCAGCGTCTCAGTTTCTCCGTGTCTCAGTGTCTCCTTGTCTCCGTGTCTCAGTGTCTCAGTGTCTCCTTGTCTCATTGTCTCAGTGTCTCAGTGTCTCAGTGTCCCTGTGTCTCCGTGTCTCAGTGTCTCCGTGTCTCAGTGTCTCAGTATCTCAGTGTCTCCGTCTCTCAGTCCCTCTGTGTCTCTGTGTCTCAGTGCCTCTGTGTCTCAGTGACTCAGTGTCTCAGTGTCTCTGTGTCTCAGGGTCTCAGTGTCTCCCTGTCTCCGTGTCTCAGTGTCTCTGTGTCTCAGTGTCTCAGTGTCTCAGTGTCTCTGTGTCTCAGTGTCTCCGTGTCTCAGTGTCTCAGTGTCTCTGTGTCTCTGTGTCTCAGTGTCTCCGTGCCTCCGTGTCTCCGTGTCTCAGTGTCTCCGTGTCTCAGTGTCTCTGTGTCTCAGGGTCTCTGTGTCTCCGTGTCTCAGTGTCTCAGTGTCTCTGTGTCTCAAGGTCTCAGTGTCTCTGTGTCTCTGTGTCTCCGTGTCTCAGTGTCTCAGTGTCTCATTGTCTCTGTGTCTCTGTGTCTCCGTGTCTCCGTGTCTCAGTGCCTCCGTGTCTCAGTGTCTCAGTGAGTCAGTGTCTCAGTGTCTCCGTGTCTCCGTGTCTCATGTATCCGTGTCTCCGTGTCTCAGTGTCTCTGTGTCTCAGTGTCTCCGTGTCTCAGTGTCTCCGTGTCTCCGTGTCTCAGTGTATCCGTGTCTCCGTGTCTCAGTGTCTCTGTGTCTCAGTGTCTCAGTGTCTCTGTGTCTCAGTGTCTCAGTGTCTCCGTGTCTCAGTGTCTCCGTGTCTCAGTGTCTCTGTGTCTCAGTGTCTCAGTGTATCAGTGTCTCCGTGTCTCAGTGTCTC
This sequence comes from Carcharhinus amblyrhynchos, assembly GCF_965287045.1. NCBI lineage: Eukaryota > Metazoa > Chordata > Chondrichthyes > Carcharhiniformes > Carcharhinidae > Carcharhinus > Carcharhinus amblyrhynchos. The sequence goes on from NW_027649971.1 coordinate 184,311, forward strand.
AGTGAGTCAGTGTCTCAGTGTCTACGTGTCTCCGTGTCTCAGTGTATCCGTGTCTCCGTGTCTCAGTGTCTCTGTGTCTCAGTGTCTCCGTGTCTCAGTGTCTCAGTGTCTCCGTGTCTCCGTGTCTCAGTGTATCCGTGTCTCCGTGTCTCAGTGTCTCTGTGTCTCAGTGTCTCGGTGTCTCCGTGTCTCAGTATCTCCTTGTCTCCGTGTCTCAGTGGCTCCGTGTCTCAGTGTCGCTGAGTCTCAGTGTCTCAGTGTGACAGTGTCTCCGTGTCTCAGTGTCTCAGTTTCTCCTTGTCTCAGTGTCTCTGTGTCTCTGTGTCTCAGTGTCTCAGTGTGTCAGTGTCTCCGTGTCTCAGTGTCTCAGTGTCTCCTTGTCTCAGTGTCTCTGTGTCTCTGTGTCTCTGTGTCCGTGCCTCCGTGTCTCAGTGACTCCGTGTCTCAGTGTCACTGTGTCTCAGTGTCTCCGTGTCTCAATGTCTCTGTGTCTCATTGTCTCAGTGTATCATTGTCTCAGTGTCTCAGTGTCTCAGTGTCTCGGTGTCTCAATGTCTCAGTGTCTCAGTGTCTCTGTGTCTCCGTCTCTCAGTCCCTCTGTGTCTCTGTGTCTCAGTGCCTCTGTGTCTCAGTGACTCAGTGTCTCAGTGTCTCTGTGTCTCTGTGTCTCAGGGTCTCAGTGTCTCCGTGTCTCCGTGTCTCAGTGTATCCGTGTATCTGTGTCTCAGAGTCTCAGTGTCTCAGTGACTCTGTGTCTCAGTCTCTCAGTGTCTCAGTGTCTCAGTGTCTCTGTGTCTCAGTGTGTCCGTGTCTCTGTGTCTCAGTGTCTCTGTGTCTCTGTGTATCAGTATCTCAGTGTCTCCGTGTCTCCGTGTCTCAGTGTCTATGTGTATCTGTGTCTCAGACTCTCAGTGTCTCAGTGTCTCAGTGTCTCTGTGTCTCAGTGTCTCCGTGTCTCTGTGTCTCAGTGTCTCTGTGTCTCAGTATCTCAGTGTCTCCGTGTCTCCGTGTCTCAGTGTCTCCGTGTCTCCGTGTTTCAGTGTCTCTGTGTCTCAGTGTCTCTGTGTCTCCGTGTCTCAGTGTCTCAGTGTCTCAGTGTCTCTGTGTCTCAATGTCTCAGCGTCTCATTGTCTCTGTGTCTCCGTGTCTCAGTGTCTCTGTGTCTCTGTGTCTCCGTGTCTCAGTGTCTCAGTGTCTCAGTGTCTCTGTGTCTCAATGTCTCCGTGTCTCCGTGTCTCAGTGTCTCAGTGTCTCATTGTCTCTGTGTCTCTGTGTCTCAGTGTCTCAGTGTCTCCGTGTCTCAGTGTCTCAGTGTCTCTGTGTCTCAGTGTCTCCGTGTCTCAGTGTCTCCATGTCTCCGTGTCTCAGTGTCTCTGTGTCTCAGTGTCTCAATGTCTCAGTCTCTCTGTGTCTCCGTGACTCAGTGTCTCTGCGTCTCAGTGTCGCAGAGTTTCAGTGTCTCTGTGTCTCAGTGTGTCAGTGTCTCTGTGTCTCTGTGTCTCAGTGTCTCTGTGTCTAAGTGTCTCAGTGTCTCAGTGTCTCTGTGTCTCACCGTCTCAGTGTCTCCGTGTCTCAGTGTCTCAGTGTCTCCTTGTCTCAGTGTCTCAGTGTCTCCGTGTCTCAGTGTCTCAGTGTCTCCTTGTCTCAGTGTCTCAGTGTCTCCTTGTCTCAGTGTCTCAGTGTCTCCTTGTCTCAGTGTCTCAGTGTCTCCATGTCTCAGCGTCTCAGTGTCTCCGTGTCTCAGTGTCTCAGTGTCTCCTTGTCTCAGTGTCTCAGTGTCTCAGTGTCTCCTTGTCTCAGTGTCTCAGTGTCTCAGTGTCTCCTTGTCTCAGTGTCTCAGTGTCTCCATGTCTCAGCGTCTCAGTGTCTCAGTGTCTCAGTGTCTCCTTGTCTCATTGTCTCAGTGTCTCCGTGTCTCAGTGTCTCCGTGTCTCAGTGTCTCAGTGTCTCCGTCTCTCAGTCCCTCTGTGTCTCTGTGTCTCAGTGCCTCTGTGTCTCAGTGACTCAGTGTCTCAGGGTCTCTATGTCTGTGTGTCTCAGGGTCTCAGTGTCTCCCTGTCTCCGTGTCTCAGTGTCTATGTGTATCTGTGTCTCAGAGTCTCAGTGTCTCAGTGTCTCTGTGTCTCAGTCTCTCAGTGTCTCAGTGTCTCAGTGTCTCTGTGTCACAGTGTCTCCGTGTCTCTCTGTCTCAGTGTCTCTGTGTCTCTGTGTCTCAGAGTCTCAGTGTCTCCGTGTCTCAGTGTCTCTGTGTCTCACCGTCTCAGTGTCTCCGTGTCTCAGTGTCTCAGTGTCTCCTTGTCTCAGTGTCTCAGCGTCTCAGTGTCTCCTTGTCTCAGTGTCTCAGTGTCTCCATGTCTCAGCGTCTCAGTTTCTCCGTGTCTCAGTGTCTCCTTGTCTCCGTGTCTCAGTGTCTCAGTGTCTCCTTGTCTCATTGTCTCAGTGTCTCAGTGTCTCAGTGTCCCTGTGTCTCCGTGTCTCAGTGTCTCCGTGTCTCAGTGTCTCAGTATCTCAGTGTCTCCGTCTCTCAGTCCCTCTGTGTCTCTGTGTCTCAGTGCCTCTGTGTCTCAGTGACTCAGTGTCTCAGTGTCTCTGTGTCTCAGGGTCTCAGTGTCTCCCTGTCTCCGTGTCTCAGTGTCTCTGTGTCTCAGTGTCTCAGTGTCTCAGTGTCTCTGTGTCTCAGTGTCTCCGTGTCTCAGTGTCTCAGTGTCTCTGTGTCTCTGTGTCTCAGTGTCTCCGTGCCTCCGTGTCTCCGTGTCTCAGTGTCTCCGTGTCTCAGTGTCTCTGTGTCTCAGGGTCTCTGTGTCTCCGTGTCTCAGTGTCTCAGTGTCTCTGTGTCTCAAGGTCTCAGTGTCTCTGTGTCTCTGTGTCTCCGTGTCTCAGTGTCTCAGTGTCTCATTGTCTCTGTGTCTCTGTGTCTCCGTGTCTCCGTGTCTCAGTGCCTCCGTGTCTCAGTGTCTCAGTGAGTCAGTGTCTCAGTGTCTCCGTGTCTCCGTGTCTCATGTATCCGTGTCTCCGTGTCTCAGTGTCTCTGTGTCTCAGTGTCTCCGTGTCTCAGTGTCTCCGTGTCTCCGTGTCTCAGTGTATCCGTGTCTCCGTGTCTCAGTGTCTCTGTGTCTCAGTGTCTCAGTGTCTCTGTGTCTCAGTGTCTCAGTGTCTCCGTGTCTCAGTGTCTCCGTGTCTCAGTGTCTCTGTGTCTCAGTGTCTCAGTGTATCAGTGTCTCCGTGTCTCAGTGTCTCAGTGAGTCAGTGTCTCAGTGTCTACGTGTCTCCGTGTCTCAGTGTATCCGTGTCTCCGTGTCTCAGTGTCTCTGTGTCTCAGTGTCTCCGTGTCTCAGTGTCTCAGTGTCTCCGTGTCTCCGTGTCTCAGTGTATCCGTGTCTCCGTGTCTCAGTGTCTCTGTGTCTCAGTGTCTCGGTGTCTCCGTGTCTCAGTATCTCCTTGTCTCCGTGTCTCAGTGGCTCCGTGTCTCAGTGTCGCTGAGTCTCAGTGTCTCAGTGTGACAGTGTCTCCGTGTCTCAGTGTCTCAGTTTCTCCTTGTCTCAGTGTCTCTGTGTCTCTGTGTCTCAGTGTCTCAGTGTGTCAGTGTCTCCGTGTCTCAGTGTCTCAGTGTCTCCTTGTCTCAGTGTCTCTGTGTCTCTGTGTCTCTGTGTCCGTGCCTCCGTGTCTCAGTGACTCCGTGTCTCAGTGTCACTGTGTCTCAGTGTCTCCGTGTCTCAATGTCTCTGTGTCTCATTGTCTCAGTGTATCATTGTCTCAGTGTCTCAGTGTCTCAGTGTCTCGGTGTCTCAATGTCTCAGTGTCTCAGTGTCTCTGTGTCTCAGTGTCTCAATGTCTCAGTCTCTCTGTGTCTCCGTGACTCAGTGTCTCTGCGTCTCAGTGTCTCAGAGTTTCAGTGTCTCTGTGTCTCTGTGTCTCAGTGTGTCAGTGTCTCTGTGTCTCTGTGTCTCAGTGTCTCTGTGTCTAAGTGTCTCAGTGTCTCAGTGTCTCTGTGTCTCACCGTCTCAGTGTCTCCATGTCTCAGCGTCTCAGTGTCTCCGTGTCTCAGTGTCTCAGTGTCTGTTGTCTCAGTGTCTCAGTGTCTCCTTGTCTCAGTGTCTCAGTGTCTCCTTGTCTCAGTGTCTCAGTGTCTCAGTGTCTCCTTGTCTCAGTGTCTCAGTGTCTCCATGTCTCAGCGTCTCAGTGTCTCAGTGTCTCAGTGTCTCCTTGTCTCAGTGTCTCAGTGTCTCAGTGTCTCCTTGTCTCAGTGTCTCAGTGTCTCCTTGTCTCAGTGTCTCAGTGTCTCCATGTCTCAGCGTCTCAGCGTCTCAGTGTCTCAGTGTCTCAGTGTCTCCTTGTCACATTGTCTCAGTGTCTCCGGGTCTCAGTGTCTCCGTGTCTCAGTGTCTCAGTGTCTCAGTGTCTCCGTCTCTCAGTCCCTCTGTGTCTCTGTGTCTCAGTGCCTCTGTGTCTCAGTGACTCAGTGTCTCAGGGTCTCTGTGTCTGTGTGTCTCAGGGTCTCAGTGTCTCCCTGTCTCCGTGTCTCAGTGTCTATGTGTATCTGTGTCTCAGAGTCTCAGTGTCTCAGTGTCTCTGTGTCTCAGTCTCTCAGTGTCTCAGTGTCTCTGTGTCTCAGTGTCTCCGTGTCTCTGTGTCTCAGTGTCTCAGTGTCTCTGTGTCTCTGTGTCTCAGAGTCTCAGTGTCTCCGTGTCTCAGTGTCTCTCTGTCTAAGTGTCTCAGTGTCTCTGTGTCTCACCGTCTCAGTGTCTCCGTGTCTCAGTGTCTCAGTGTCTCCTTGTCTCAGTGTCTCAGTGTCTCCTTGTCTCAGTGTCTCAGTGTCTCCATGTCTCAGTGTCTCAGTGTCTCCGTGTCTCCGTGTCTCAGTGTCTCAGTGTCTCCTTGTCTCCGTGTCTCAGTGTCTCAGTGTCTCCTTGTCTCAGTGTCTCAGTGTCTCAGTGTCTCTGTGTCTCCGTGTCTCAGTGTCTCCGTGTCTCAGTGTCTCAGTGTCTCAGTGTCTCCGTCTCTCAGTCCCTCTGTGTCTCTGTGTCTCAGTGCCTTTGTGTCTCAGTGACTCTGTGTCTCAGGGTCTCAGTGTCTCCGTGTCTCCGTGTCTCAGTGTCAATGTGTATCTGTGTCTCAGTCTCTCAGTGTCTCAGTGTCTCAGTGTCTCTGTGTCTCAGTGTCTCCGTGTCTCAGTGTCTCTGTGTCTCTGTGTCTCAGTGTCTCCGTGTCTCCGTGTCTCAGTGTCTCCGTGTCTCCGTGTCTCAGTGTCTCAGTGTCTCTGTGTCTCAAGGTCTCAGTGTCTCTGTGTCTCCGTGTCTCATTGTCTCAGTGTCTCATTGTCTCTGTGTCTCCGTGTCTCCGTGTCTCCGTGTCTCAGTGCCTCCGTGTCTCAGTGTCTCAGTGAGTCAGTGTCTCAGTGTCTCCGTGTCTCCGTGTCTCATGTATCCGTGTCTCCGTGTCTCAGTGTCTCTGTGTCTCAGTGTCTCCGTGTCTCAGTGTCTCAGTGTCTCCGTGTCTCCGTGTCTCAGTGTATCCGTGTCTCCGTGTCTCAGTGTCTCTGTGTCTCAGTGTCTAAGTGTCTCAGTGTCTCCGTGTCTCAGTGTCTCCGTGTCTCAGTGTCTCTGTGTCTCAGTGTCTCAGTGTATCAGTGTCTCCGTGTCTCAGTGTCTCAGTGAGTCAGTGTCTCAGTGTCTCAGTGTCTCCGTGCCTCAGTGTCTCAGTGTCTCAGTGACTCTGTGTCTCAGTGTCTCAGTGTCTCTGTGTCTCCGTGTCTCAGTGTCTCCGTGTCTCAGTGTCTCAGTGTCTCCGTCTCTCAGTCCCTCTGTGTCTCTGTGTCTCAGTGCCTCTGTGTCTCAGTGACTCAGTGTCTCAGTGTCTCTGTGTCTCTGTGTCTCAGGGTCTCAGTGTCTCCGTGTCTCCGTGTCTCAGTGTATCCGTGTATCTGTGTCTCAGAGTCTCAGTGTCTCAGTGACTCTGTGTCTCAGTCTCTCAGTGTCTCAGTGTCTCAGTGTCTCTGTGTCTCAGTGTGTCCGTGTCTCTGTGTCTCAGTGTCTCTGTGTCTCTGTGTATCAGTATCTCAGTGTCTCCGTGTCTCCGTGTCTCAGTGTCTATGTGTATCTGTGTCTCAGACTCTCAGTGTCTCAGTGTCTCAGTGTCTCTGTGTCTCAGTGTCTCCGTGTCTCTGTGTCTCAGTGTCTCTGTGTCTCAGTATCTCAGTGTCTCCGTGTCTCCGTGTCTCAGTGTCTCCGTGTCTCCGTGTTTCAGTGTCTCTGTGTCTCAGTGTCTCTGTGTCTCCGTGTCTCAGTGTCTCAGTGTCTCAGTGTCTCTGTGTCTCAATGTCTCAGCGTCTCATTGTCTCTGTGTCTCCGTGTCTCAGTGTCTCTGTGTCTCTGTGTCTCCGTGTCTCAGTGTCTCAGTGTCTCAGTGTCTCTGTGTCTCAATGTCTCCGTGTCTCCGTGTCTCAGTGTCTCAGTGTCTCATTGTCTCTGTGTCTCTGTGTCTCAGTGTCTCCGTGTCTCCGTGTCTCAGTGTCTCCGTGTCTCAGTGTCTCAGTGAGTCAGTGTCTCAGTGTCTCCGTGTCTCCGTGTCTCAGTGTCTCCGTGTCTCAGTGTCTCTGTGTCTCAGTGTCTCCGTGTCTCAGTGTCTCAGTGTCTCCGTGTCTCCGTGTCTCAGTGTATCCGTGTCTCCGTGTCTCAGTGTCTCTGTGTCTCGGTGTCTCGGTGTCTCGGTGTCTCAGTGCCTCCGTGTCCCAGTGTCTCCGTGTCTCCGTGTCTCAGTGTCTCTGTGTCTCAGTGTCTCAGTGTCTCAGTGTCTCCGTGTCTCAGTGTCTCAGTGAGTCAGTGTCTCAGTGTCTCCGTGTCTCCGTGTCTCAGTGTCACAGTGTCTCCGTGTCTCAGTGTATCAGTGTCTCCGTGTCTCAGTGTCTCAGTGTCTCCTTGTCTCGGTGTCTCGGTGTCTCAGTGTCTCCGTGTCTCCGTGTCTCAGCGTCTCTGTGTCTCAGTGTCTCAGTGTATCAGTGTCTCCGTGTCTCAGTGTCTCAGTGTCTCAGTGTCTCCTTGTCTCAGTGTCTCTGTGTCTCTGTGTCTCAGTGTCTAGTGTCTTTGTCCGTGCCTCCGTGTCTCAGTGTCTCCGTGTCTCATTGTCTCCGTGTCTCAGTGTCACTGTGTCTCTGTGTCTCCGTGTCTCAATGTCTCAGTGTCTCATTGTCTCAGTGTATCAGTGTCTCAGTGTCTCAGTGTCTCGGTGTCTCAGTGTCTCAGTGTCTCTGTGTCTATGTGTCTCAGTTTCTCAGTGTCTCAGTGTCTCCGTGTCTCAGTGTCTCCGTGTCTCCGTGTCTCAGTGTCTCCGTGTCTCAGTGTCTCCGTGTCTCAGTGTCACTGTGTCTCTGTGTCTCTGTGTTCAGTGTCTCCGTGTCTCAGAGTCTCCATGTCTCCGTGTCTCAATGTCTCAGTGTCTCACTGTCTCAGTGTCTCAGTGTCTCAGTGTCTCGGTGTCTCAGTGTCTCAGTGTCTCAGTGTCTCTGTGTCTATGTGTCTCAGTTTCTCAGTGTCTCAGTGTCTCCGCGTCTCAGTGTCTCCGTGTCTCCGTGTCTCAGTGTCTCCGTGTCTCAGTGTCTCTGTGTCTCTGTGTCTCAGTGTCTCAGTGTCTCCGTGTCTCAGTGTCTCGGTGTCTCAGTGTCTCAGTGTCTCTGTGTCTTTGTGTCTCAGTGTCTCAGTGTCTCTGTGTCTATGTGTCTCAGTGTCTCAGTGTCTCCGTGTCTCCGTGTCTCAGTGTCTCATTGTCTCTGTGTGTAGTGTTTCCGTGTCTCCGTGTCTCCATGTCTCAGTGTTCCTGTGTCCCAGTGTCTCAGTGTCTCAGTGTCTCTGTGTCTCAGTGTCTCTGTGTCTCAGTGTCCCAGTGTCTCAGTGTCCCTGTGCCTCAGTGTCTAGTGTCTCCGTGCCTCCGTGTCTCAGTGTCTCCGTGTCTCAGTGTCTCTGTGTCTCAGTGTCTCAGTGTCTAGTGTCTCCTTGCCTCCGTGTCTCAGTGTCTCTGTGTCTCTGTGTCTCAGCGTGTCAGTGTGTCAGTGTCTCCGTGTCTCGGGGTCTCAGTGTCTCTGTGTCTCAGTGTCTCACTGCCTCCGTTTCTCAGTGTTTCCGTGTCTTAGTGTCTCTGTGTCTCTGTGTCTCCGTGTCTCCGTGTCTCCGTGGCTCTGTGTCTCCGTGTCTCAGTGTCTCCATGTCTCCGTGTCTCAGTGTCTCCGTGTCTCAGTGTCTCAGTGACTCCGTGTCTCCGTGTCTCCTTGTCTCAGTGTCTCTGTGTCTCCGTGTCTCAGTGTCTCCGTGTCTCCATGTCTCAGTGTCTCCGTGCCTCAGTGTCTCAGTGTCTCAGTGACTCTGTGTCTCAGTGTCTCGGTGTCTCAGTGTCTCAGTGTCTCAGTGTCTCAGTGTCTAATGTCTCCGTGCCTCCGTGTCTCAGTGTCTCCTTGTCTCAGTGTCTCAGTGTCTCCGTGTCTCAGTGCTTCTGTGTCTCTGTGTCTCAGTGCCTCTGTGTCTCAGTGTGTCAGTGTCTCTGTGTCTCTGTGTCTCAAGGTTCAGTGTCTCCGTGTCTCATTGTCTCAGTGTCTCAGTGTCTCAGTGTCTCAGTGTCTCTGTGTCTCAGTGTCTCCGTGTCTCAGTGTCTCAGTGTCTCAGTGTCTCAGTGTCTCAGTGTCTCTGTGTCTCAGTGTCTCCGTGTCTCAGTGTCTCCATGTCTCCGTGTCTCAGTGTCTCTACGTCTCAGTGTCTCAGTGTCTCAGTGTCTCAGTCTCTCTGTGTCTCCGTGTATCCGTGTCTCCGTGTCTCCGTGACTCAGTGTGTCTGCGTCTCAGTGTCTCAGAGTTTCAGTGTCTCTGTGTCTCTGTGTCTCAGTGTGTCAGTGTCTCTGTGTCGCAGTGTCTCAATGTCTCCGTGACTCCGTGTCTCCGTGTCTCTGTGTCTCAGTGTCTCTGTGTCTCATTGTCTCAGTGTCTCTGTGTCTCTGTGTCTCAGTGTGTCAGTGTCTCCGTGTCTCAGTGTCTCTGCGTCTCAGTGTCTCTGTGTCTCAGAGTCTCAGTGTCTCCGTGTCTCAGTGTTTCTGTGTCTAAGTGTCTCAGTGTCTCAGTGTCTCTGTGTCTCACCGTCTCAGTGTCTCCTTGTCTCAGTGTCTCCTTGTCTCAGTGTCTCAGTGTCTCAGTGTCTCCTTGTCTCAGTGTCTCAGTGTCTCCTGGTCTCAGTGTCTCAGTGTCTCCATGTCTCAGCGTCTCAGTGTCTCCGTGTCTCAGTGTCTCAGTGTCTCAGTGTCTCCTTGTCTCATTGTCTCAGTGTCTCCGTGTCTCAGTGTCTCAGTGTATCAGTGTCTAATGTCTCCGTGCCTCCGTGTCTCCGTGTCTCAGTGTCTCAGTGTCTCCGTGTCTCAGTGCTTCTGTGTCTCTGTGTCTCAGTGCCTCTGTGTCTCAGTGTGTCAGTGTCTCTGTGTCTCTGTGTCTCAAGGTCTCAGTGTCTCCGTGTCTCATTGTCTCAGTGTCTCAGTGTCTCTGTGTCTCAGTGTCTCAGTGTCTCCGTGTCTCAGTGTCTCAGTGTCTCCGTGTCTCAGTGTCTCCATGTCTCCGTGTCTCAGTGTCTCTATGTCTCAGTGTCTCAGTGTCTCAGTGTCTCAGTCTCTCTGTGTCTCCGTGTATCCGTGTCTCCGTGTCTCCGTGACTCAGTGTGTCTGCGTCTCAGTGTCTCAGAGTTTCAGTGTCTATGTGTCTCTGTGTCGCAGTGTCTCAATGTCTCCGTGACTCCGTGTCTCCGTGTCTCTGTGTCTCAGTGTCTCTGTGTCTCATTGTCTCAGTGTCTCTGTGTCTCTGTGTCTCAGTGTGTCAGTGTCTCCGTGTCTCAGTGTCTCTGCGTCTCAGTGTCTCTGTGTCTCAGAGTCTCAGTGTCTCCGTGTCTCAGTGTTTCTGTGTCTAAGTGTCTCAGTGTCTCAGTGTCTCTGTGTCTCACCGTCTCAGTGTCTCCTTGTCTCAGTGTCTCCTTGTCTCAGTGTCTCAGTGTCTCACTGTCTCCTTGTCTCAGTGTCTCAGTGTCTCCTTGTCTCAGTGTCTCAGTGTCTCCATGTCTCAGCGTCTCAGTGTCTCCGTGTCTCAGTGTCTCAGTGTCTCCTTGTCTCATTGTCTCAGTGTCTCATTGTCTCTGTGTCTCCGTGTCTCCGTGTCTCCGTGTCTCAGTGCCTCCGTGTCTCAGTGTCTCAGTGAGTCAGTGTCTCAGTGTCTCCGTGTCTCCGTGTCTCATGTATCCGTGTCTCCGTGTCTCAGTGTCTCTGTGTCTCAGTGTCTCCGTGTCTCAGTGACTCAGTGTCTCCGTGTCTCCGTGTCTCAGTGTATCCGTGTCTCCGTGTCTCAGTGTCTCTGTGTCTCAGTGTCTAAGTGTCTCAGTGTCTCAGTGTCTCAGTGTCTCCGTGTCTCAGTGTCTCTGTGTCTCAGTGTCTCAGTGTCTCAGTGTCTCCGTGTCTCAGTGTCTCAGTGAGTCAGTGTCTCAGTGTCTCAGTGTCTCCGTGCCTCAGTGTCTCAGTGTCTCAGTGACTCTGTGTCTCAGTGTCTCAGTGTCTCTGTGTCTCCGTGTCTCAGTGTCTCCGTGTCTCAGTGTCTCAGTGTCTCCGTCTCTCAGTCCCTCTGTGTCTCTGTGTCTCAGTGCCTCTGTGTCTCAGTGACTCAGTGTCTCAGTGTCTCTGTGTCTCTGTGTCTCAGGGTCTCAGTGTCTCCGTGTCTCCGTGTCTCAGTGTATCCGTGTATCTGTGTCTCAGAGTCTCAGTGTCTCAGTGACTCTGTGTCTCAGTCTCTCAGTGTCTCAGTGTCTCAGTGTCTCTGTGTCTCAGTGTGTCCGTGTCTCTGTGTCTCAGTGTCTCTGTGTCTCTGTGTATCAGTATCTCAGTGTCTCCGTGTCTCCGTGTCTCAGTGTCTATGTGTATCTGTGTCTCAGACTCTCAGTGTCTCAGTGTCTCAGTGTCTCTGTGTCTCAGTGTCTCCGTGTCTCTGTGTCTCAGTGTCTCTGTGTCTCAGTATCTCAGTGTCTCCGTGTCTCCGTGTCTCAGTGTCTCCGTGTCTCCGTGTTTCAGTGTCTCTGTGTCTCAGTGTCTCTGTGTCTCCGTGTCTCCGTGTCTCAGTGTCTCAGTGTCTCAATGTCTCAGCGTCTCATTGTCTCTGTGTCTCCGTGTCTCAGTGTCTCTGTGTCTCTGTGTCTCCGTGTCTCAGTGTCTCAGTGTCTCAGTGTCTCTGTGTCTCAATGTCTCCGTGTCTCCGTGTCTCAGTGTCTCAGTGTCTCATTGTCTCTGTGTCTCTGTGTCTCAGTGTCTCCGTGTCTCCGTGTCTCAGTGTCTCCGTGTCTCAGTGTCTCAGTGAGTCAGTGTCTCAGTGTCTCCGTGTCTCCGTGTCTCAGTGTCTCTGTGTCTCAGTGTCTCTGTGTCTCAGTGTCTCCGTGTCTCAGTGTCTCAGTGTCTCCGTGTCTCCGTGTCTCAGTGTATCCGTGTCTCCGTGTCTCAGTGTCTCTGTGTCTCGGTGTCTCGGTGTCTCGGTGTCTCAGTGTCTCCGTGTCCCAGTGTCTCCGTGTCTCGGTGTCTCAGTGTCTCTGTGTCTCAGTGTCTCAGTGTCTCAGTGTCTCCGTGTCTCAGTGTCTCAGTGAGTCAGTGTCTCAGTGTCTCCGTGTCTCCGTGTCTCAGTGTCACAGTGTCTCCGTGTCTCAGTGTATCAGTGTCTCCGTGTCTCAGTGTCTCAGTGTCTCCTTGTCTCGGTGTCTCGGTGTCTCAGTGTCTCCGTGTCTCCGTGTCTCAGCGTCTCTGTGTCTCAGTGTCTCAGTGTATCAGTGTCTCCGTGTCTCAGTGTCTCAGTGTCTCAGTGTCTCCTTGTCTCAGTGTCTCTGTGTCTCTGTGTCTCAGTGTCTAGTGTCTTTGTCCGTGCCTCCGTGTCTCAGTGTCTCCGTGTCTCAGTGTCTCCGTGTCTCAGTGTCACTGTGTCTCTGTGTCTCCGTGTCTCAATGTCTCAGTGTCTCATTGTCTCAGTGTATCAGTGTCTCAGTGTCTCAGTGTCTCGGTGTCTCAGTGTCTCAGTGTCTCTGTGTCTATGTGTCTCAGTTTCTCAGTGTCTCAGTGTCTCCGTGTCTCAGTGTCTCCGTGTCTCCGTGTCTCAGTGTCTCCGTGTCTCAGTGTCTCCGTGTCTCAGTGTCACTGTGTCTCTGTGTCTCTGTGTTCAGTGTCTCCGTGTCTCAGAGTCTCCATGTCTCCGTGTCTCAATGTCTCAGTGTCTCACTGTCTCAGTGTCTCAGTGTCTCAGTGTCTCGGTGTCTCAGTGTCTCAGTGTCTCAGTGTCTCTGTGTCTATGTGTCTCAGTTTCTCAGTGTCTCAGTGTCTCCGCGTCTCAGTGTCTCCGTGTCTCCGTGTCTCAGTGTCTCCGTGTCTCAGTGTCTCTGTGTCTCTGTGTCTCAGTGTCTCAGTGTCTCCGTGTCTCAGTGTCTCGGTGTCTCAGTGTCTCAGTGTCTCTGTGTCTTTGTGTCTCAGTGTCTCAGTGTCTCTGTGTCTATGTGTCTCAGTGTCTCAGTGTCTCCGTGTCTCCGTGTCTCAGTGTCTCATTGTCTCTGTGTGTAGTGTTTCCGTGTCTCCGTGTCTCCCTGTCTCAGTGTTCCTGTGTCCCAGTGTCTCAGTGTCTCTGTGTCTCAGTGTCTCTGTGTCTCAGTGTCCCAGTGTCTCAGTGTCCCTGTGCCTCAGTGTCTAGTGTCTCCGTGCCTCCGTGTCTCAGTGTCTCCGTGTCTCAGTGTCTCTGTGTCTCAGTGTCTCAGTGTCTAGTGTCTCCTTGCCTCCGTGTCTCAGTGTCTCTGTGTCTCTGTGTCTCAGCGTGTCAGTGTGTCAGTGTCTCCGTGTCTCAGGGTCTCAGTGTCTCTGTGTCTCAGTGTCTCACTGCCTCCGTTTCTCAGTGTTTCCGTGTCTTAGTGTCTCTGTGTCTCCGTGTCTCCGTGTCTCCGTGGCTCTGTGTCTCCGTGTCTCAGTGTCTCCATGTCTCCGTGTCTCCGTGTCTCCTTGTCTCAGTGTCTCTGTGTCTCAGTGTCTCCGTGTCTCCATGTCTCAGTGTCTCCGTGCCTCAGTGTCTCAGTGTCTCAGTGACTCTGTGTCTCAGTGTCTCGGTGCCTCAGTGTCTCAGTGTCTCAGTGTCTCAGTGTCTAATGTCTCCGTGCCTCCGTGTCTCAGTGTCTCCGTGTCTCAGTGTCTCAGTGTCTCCGTGTCTCAGTGCTTCTGTGTCTCTGTGTCTCAGTGCCTCTGTGTCTCAGTGTGTCAGTGTCTCTGTGTCTCTGTGTCTCAAGGTTCAGTGTCTCCGTGTCTCATTGTCTCAGTGTCTCAGTGTCTCTGTGTCTCAGTGTCTCAGTGTCTCAGTGTCTCTGTGTCTCAGTGTCTCCGTGTCTCAGTGTCTCCATGTCTCCGTGTCTCAGTGTCTCTACGTCTCAGTGTCTCAGTGTCTCAGTGTCTCAGTCTCTCTGTGTCTCCGTGTATCCGTGTCTCCGTGTCTCCGTGACTCAGTGTGTCTGCGTCTCAGTGTCTCAGAGTTTCAGTGTCTCTGTGTCTCTGTGTCTCAGTGTGTCAGTGTCTCTGTGTCGCAGTGTCTCAATGTCTCCGTGACTCCGTGTCTCCGTGTCTCTGTGTCTCAGTGTCTCTGTGTCTCATTGTCTCAGTGTCTCTGTGTCTCTGTGTCTCAGTGTGTCAGTGTCTCCGTGTCTCAGTGTCTCTGCGTCTCAGTGTCTCTGTGTCTCAGAGTCTCAGTGTCTCCGTGTCTCAGTGTTTCTGTGTCTAAGTGTCTCAGTGTCTCAGTGTCTCTGTGTCTCACCGTCTCAGTGTCTCCTTGTCTCAGTGTCTCCTTGTCTCAGTGTCTCAGTGTCTCAGTGTCTCCTTGTCTCAGTGTCTCAGTGTCTCCTGGTCTCAGTGTCTCAGTGTCTCCATGTCTCAGCGTCTCAGTGTCTCCGTGTCTCAGTGTCTCAGTGTCTCAGTGTCTCCTTGTCTCATTGTCTCAGTGTCTCCGTGTCTCAGTGTCTCAGTGTCTCAGTGTATCAGTGTCTAATGTCTCCGTGCCTCCGTGTCTCCGTGTCTCAGTGTCTCATTGTCTCCGTGTCTCAGTGCTTCTGTGTCTCTGTGTCTCAGTGCCTCTGTGTCTCAGTGTGTCAGTGTCTCTGTGTCTCTGTGTCTCAAGGTCTCAGTGTCTCCGTGTCTCATTGTCTCAGTGTCTCAGTGTCTCTGTGTCTCAGTGTCTCAGTGTCTCCGTGTCTCAGTGTCTCAGTGTCTCCGTGTCTCAGTGTCTCCATGTCTCCGTGTCTCAGTGTCTCTATGTCTCAGTGTCTCAGTGTCTCAGTGTCTCAGTCTCTCTGTGTCTCCGTGTATCCGTGTCTCCGTGTCTCCGTGACTCAGTGTGTCTGCGTCTCAGTGTCTCAGAGTTTCAGTGTCTATGTGTCTCTGTGTCTCAGTGTGTCAGTGTCTCTGTGTCGCAGTGTCTCAATGTCTCCGTGACTCCGTGTCTCCGTGTCTCTGTGTCTCAGTGTCTCTGTGTCTCATTGTCTCAGTGTCTCTGTGTCTCTGTGTCTCAGTGTGTCAGTGTCTCCGTGTCTCAGTGTCTCTGCGTCTCAGTGTCTCTGTGTCTCAGAGTCTCAGTGTCTCCGTGTCTCAGTGTTTCTGTGTCTCAGTGTCTCAGTGTCTCTGTGTCTCACCGTCTCAGTGTCTCCTTGTCTCAGTGTCTCCTTGTCTCAGTGTCTCAGTGTCTCAGTGTCTCCTTGTCTCAGTGTCTCAGTGTCTCCTTGTCTCAGTGTCTCAGTGTCTCCATGTCTCAGCGTCTCAGTGTCTCCGTGTCTCAGTGTCTCAGTGTCTCCTTGTCTCATTGTCTCAGTGTCTCAGTGTCTCAGTGTCTCTGTGTCTCCGTGTCTCAGTGTCTCCGTGTCTCAGTGTCTCAGTGTCTCCGTCTCTCAGTCCCTCTGTGTCTCTGTGTCTCAGTGCCTCTGTGTCTCAGTGACTCAGTGTCTCAGTGTCTCTGTGTCTCTGTGTCTCAGGGTCTCAGTGTCTCCGTGTCTCCGTGTCTCAGTGTCTATGTGTATCTGTGTCTCAGAGTCTCAGTGTCTCAGTGTCTCTGTGTCTCAGTGTGTCAGTGTCTCCGTGTCTCAGGGTCTCAGTGTCTCTGTGACTCAGTGTCTCAGTGCCTCCGTTTCTCAGTGTTTCCGTGTATCAGTGTCTCTGTGTCTCCGTGTCTCCGTGTCTCCGTGTCTCAGTGTCTCTGTGTCTCCGTGTCTCAGTGTCTCTGTGTCTCTGTGTCTCAATGTCTCAGTGTCTCCGTGTCTCCGTGTCACAGTGTCTCAGTGTCTCTGTGTCTCTGTGTCTCAGTGTCTCCGTGTCTCCGTGTCTCATTGTCTCCGTGTCTCCGTGTCTCAGTGTCTCAGTGTGTCCTTGTCTCAGTGTCTCCGTGTCTCCGTGTCTCAGTGTCTCAGTGTGTCCTTGTCTCAGTGTCTCCGTGTCTCCGTGTCTCAGTGTCTCCGTGTCTCAGGGTCTCCGTGTCTCCGTGTCTCAGTGTATCCGTGTCTCAGTGTCTCAGTGTCTCAGTGTCTCTGTGTCTCAGTCTCTCAGTGTCTCAGTGTCTAGTGTCTCCGTGTCTCCGTGCCTCCGTGTCTCAGTGTCTCCGTGTCTCAGTGCCTCATTGTCTCCGTGTCTCAGTGTCACTGTGTCTCTGTGTCTCAGGGTCTCAGTGTCTCCGTATCTCGGTGTCTCAGTGTCTCAGTGTCTCCGTGTCTCAGTGTCTCAGTGTCTCAGTGTCTCCGTGTCTCCGTGTCTCAGTGTCTCAGTGTCTCAGTGTCTCTGTGTCTAGTGTCTCCGTGTCTCCGTGTCTCCGTGTCTCAGTTTCTCAGTGTCTCTGTGTCTAGTGTCTCCTTGTCTCCGTGTCTCAGTGTCTCGGTGTCTCAGTGTCTCCGTGTCTCAGTGTCTCAGTGTCTCAGTGTCTCTGTGTCTAGTGTCTCCTTGTCTCCGTGTCTCAGTGTCTCAGTGTCTCAGTGTCTCCGTGTCTCAGTGTCTCAGTGTCTCAGTGTCTCTGTGTCTAGTGTCTCCTTGTCTCCGTGTCTCCGTGTCTCAGTGTCTCTGTGTCTAGTGTCTCCGTGTCTCACTGTCTCAGTGTCTCAGTTTCTCAGTGTCTCAGTGTCTCTGTGCCTCTGTGTCTCAGTATCTCGGTGTCTCAGTGTCTCCGTGTCTCAGTGTCTCCGAGTATCAGTGTCTCCGTGTCTCAGTGTCTCCGTGTCTCACTGTCTCAGTGTCTCCGTGTCTCCGTGTCTCCGTGTCTCTGTGCCTCAGTGTCTCTGTGTCTCAGTGTCTCAGTGTCTCTGTGTCTCAGTGTCACAGTGTCTCCGTGTCTCCGTGTCTCAGTGTCTCCATGTCTCAGTGTCTCTGTGTCTCAGTGTCTCAGTGTCTAGTGTCTCCGTGTCTCCGTGTCTCAGTGTCTCAGTGTATCAGTGGATCAGTGTCTCAGTGTCTCCGTGTCTCAGTGTCTCAGTGTCTCTGTGTCTCAGTGTCTCAGTGTCTCCGTGTTTCCGTGTCTCAGTGTCTCTGTGTCTCTGTGTCTCAGAGTCACAGTGCCTCAGTGTCTAGTGTTTCAGTGTCTCTGTCTCTATGTGTCTCAGTGTCTCAGTGTCTCAGTTTCTCCGTGTCTCAGTGTCTCAGTGTCTCCTTGACTCAGTGTCTCTGTGTCTCTGTGTCTCAGTGTCTAGTGTCTCCGTGTCTCCGTGCCTCCCTGTCTCAGCGTCTCCGTGTCTCAGTGTCTCCGTGTCTCAGTGTCACTGTGTCTCTGTGTCTCTGTGTCTCAGGGTCTCAGTGTCTCCGTGTCTCAGTGTCCCTGTTTCTCTGTGTCTCAGTGTCTCTGTGTCTCAGTCTCTCAGTGTCTCAGTGTCTCAGTGTCTCCGTGTCTCAGTGTCTCTGTGTCTCAGTGTCTCTGTGTCTCTGTGTCTCAGCGTCTCAGCGTCTCCGTGTCTCCGTGTCTCAGTGTCTCTGTGTCTCATTGTCTCCGTGTCTCCGTGTCTCAGTGTCTCAGTGTCTCCTTGACTCAGTGTCTCAGTGTCTCAGTGTCTCAGTGTCTCTGTGTCACAGTGTCTCGGTGTCTCAGTGTCTCCGTGTCTCAGTGTCTCTGAGTATCAGTGTCTCCGTGTCTCCGTGTCTCAGTGTCTCCGTGTCTCACTGTCTCAGTGTCTCCGTGTCTCCGTGTCTCCGTGTCTCTGTGCCTCAGTGTCTCTGTGTCTCAGTGTCTCACTGTCTCAGTGTCTCCGTGTCTCCGTGTCTCAGTGTCTCCATGTCTCAGTGTCTCTGTTTCTCAGTGTCTCAGTGTCTCTGTGTCTCAGTCTCTCAGTGTCTCAGTGTCTCAGTGTCTCCGTGTCTCAGTGTCTCTGTGTCTCATTGTCTCCGTGTCTCCGTGTCTCAGTGTCTCAGTGTCTCCTTGACTCAGTGTCTCAGTTTCTCAGTGTCTCAGTGTCTCTGTGTCTCAGTGTCTCGGTGTCTCGGTGTCTCAGTGTCTCCGTGTCTCAGTGTCTCTGAGTATCAGTGTCTCCGTGTCCCCGTGTCTCAGTGTCTCCGTGTCTCACTGTCTCAGTGTCTCCGTGTCTCCGTGTCTCCGTGTCTCTGTGCCTCAGTGTCTCAGTGTCTCAGTGTCTCAGTGTCTCCGTGTCTCCGTGTCTCAGTGTCTCCATGTCTCAGTGTCTCTGTTTCTCAGTGTCTCAGTGTCTCAGTGTCTCTGTGTCTCAGTCTCTCAGTGTCTCAGTGTCTCAGTGTCTCCGTGTCTCAGTGTCTCCGTGTCGCAGTGTCTCAGTGTCTCTGTTTCTCAGTGTCTCAGTGTCTCAGTGTCTCTGTGTCTCAGTCTCTCAGTGTCTCAGTCTCTCAGTGTCTCCGTGTCTCAGTGTCTCCGTGTCTCAGTGTCTCAGTGTCTCTGTGTCTCAGCGTCTCAGCGTCTCCGTGTCTCTGTGTCTCAGTGTCTCTGTGTCTCATTGTCTCAGTGTCTCCGTGTCTCCGTGTCTCAGTGTCTCTGTGTCTCCGTGTATCCGTGTCTCAGTGTCTCTGTGTCTCCGTGTCTCAGCGTCTCCGTGTCTCAGTGTCTCTGTGTCTCTGTGTCTCTGTGTCTCAGAGTCTCATTGTCTCTGTGTCTCCGTGTCTCAGTGTCTCCGTGTCTCGGTGTTTCTGAGTCTCTGTGTCTCAGTGTCTCAGTGTTTCAGTGTCTCAGTGTCTCCGTGTCTCAGTGTCTCAGTGCCTCCGTGTCTCAGTGTCTCTGATTCTCAGTGTCTCCATGTCTCAGTGTCTCCGTGTCTGCGTGTCTCAGTGTCTCTGTGTCTCAGTGTCTCCGTGTCTCAGTGTCTCAGTGTCTCAGTGTCTCCGTGTCTCAGTGTCTCCGTGTCTCAGTGTCTCAGTGTCTCCGTGTCTCAGTGTCTCAGTGTCTCAGTGTCTCAGTGTCTCAGTCTCTCTGTGTCTCAGTGTCTCCGTGTCTCAGTGTCTCCGTGTCTCAGTGTCTCAGTGTCTCAGTGTCTCCGTGTCCCAGTTTCTCAGTGTCTCCGTGTCTCCGTGTCTCAGTGTCTATGTGTCTCAGTGTCTCCATGTCTCAGTGTCTCAGTGTCTCAGTGTCTCCGTGTCTCAGTATCTGCGTGTCTCAGTGTCTCTGCGTCTCAGTGTCTCAGTGTCTCTGTGTCTCTGTGTCTCAGTGTCTCCGTGTCTCAGTGTCTCCGTGTCTCAGTGTCTCAGTGTCTCCGTGTCTCAGTGTCTCCGTGTCTCCGTGTCTCAGTGTATCCGTGTCTCCGTGTCTCAGTGTCTCTGTGTCTCAGTGTCTCAGTGTCTTTGTGTCTCAGTGTCTCAGTGTCTCCGTGTCTCAGTGTCTCCGTGTTTCAGTGTCTCAGTGTCTCTGTGTCTATGTGTCTCAGTGTCTCAGTGTCTCAGTGTATCAGTGTCTCCTTGTCTCAGTGTCTCAGTGTCTCCGTGTCTCATTGTCACTGTGTCTCTGTGTCTCAAGGTCTCAGTGTCTCCGTATCTCGGTGTCTCTGTGTCTCTGTGTCTCAGTGTCTCTGTGTCTCTGTCTCTCAGTGTCTCAATGTCTCAGTGTCTCAGTGTCTCCGTGTCTGAGTGTCTCAGTGTCTCAGTGTCTCTGTGTCTCAGCGTCTCAGTGTCTCAGTGTCTCCGAGGCTCCGTGTCTCCGTGTCTCAGTGTCTCTGTGTCTCCGTGTCTCCGTGTCTCACTGTCTCTGTGTCTCCTTGTCTCAGTGTCTCCGTGTCTCAGTGTCTCTGTGTCTCCGTGTCTCCGTGTCTCTGTGTCTCTGTGTTTCAGTGTCTCAGTGTCTCTGTGTCTAGTGTCTCCTTGTCTCAGTGTCTCCGTGTCTCAGTGTCTCCGTGTCTCAGTATCTCCGTGTCTCAGTGTCTCTGTGTCTCAGTGTCTCAGTGTCTAGTGTCTCCGTGTCTCAGTGTCTCAGTGTCTCCTTGACTCAGTGTCTCAGTTTCTCAGTGTCTCAGTGTCTCTGTGTCTCTGTGTCTCAGTGTCTCGGTGTCTCAGTGTCTCCGTGTCTCAGTGTCTCAGAGTATCAGTGTCTCCGTGTCCCCGTGCCTCAGTGTCTCCGTGTCTCCGTGTCTCCGTGTCTCCGTGTCTCTGTGCCTCAGTGTCTCTGTGTCTCAGTGTCTCAGTGTCTCAGTGTCTCCATGTCTCAGAGTCTCTGTGTCTCTGTGTCTCAGTGTCTAGTGTCTCCGTGCCTCCCTGTCTCAGTGTCTCCGTGTCTCAGTGTCTCAGTGTCTCCGTGTCTCAGTGTCACTGTGTCTCTGTGTCTCTGTGTCTCAGGGTCTCAGTGTCTCCGTGTCTCAGTGTCTCAGTATCTCAGTGTCTCCATGTCTCAGTGTCTCTGTGTCTCTGTGTCTCAGTGTCTAGTGTCTCCGTGCCTCCCTGTCTCAGTGTCTCCGTGTCTCAGTGTCTCAGTGTCTCCGTGTCTCAGTGTCTCTGTGTCTCTGTGTCTCTGTGTCTCAGGGTCTCAGTGTCTCCGTGTCTCCGTGTCTCCGTGTCTCAGTGACTCTGTGTCTTAGTGTCTCAGTGTCTCTGTGTCTCAGTGTCTCAGTGTCTCAGTGTCTCAGTGTCTCTGTGTCTCAGTGTCTCTGTGTCTCCGTGTCTCAGTGTCTCCATGTCTCAGTGTCTCTGTGTCTCAGTGTCTCAGTGTCTAGTGTCTCCGTGTCTCCGTGTCTCAGTGTCTCAGTGTATCAGTGGATCAGTGTCTCAATGTCTCCGTGCTTCCGTGTATCAGTGTCTCTGTGTCTCAGTGTCTCAGAGTCTCAGTGCCTCAGTGTCTAGTGTCTCAGTGTCTCTGTGTCTCAGTGTCTCGTGTCTCTGTGTCTCAGTGTCTCAGTTTCTCCGTGTCTCAGTGTCTAGTGTCTCCGTGTCTCCGTGCCTCCCTGTCTCAGTGTCTCCGTGTCTCAGTGTCTCAGTGTCTCCGTGTCTCAGTGTCACTGTGTCTCTGTGTCTCTGTGTCTCAGGGTCTCAGTGTCTCCGTGTCTCCGTGTCTCAGGGTCTCTGTTTCTCTGTGTCTCAGTGTCTCAGTTTCTCTGTGTCTCAGTCTCTCAGTGTCTCCGTGTCTCCGTGTCTCCGTGTCTCAGTGACTCTGTGTCTCAGTGTCTCAGTGTCTCAGTGTCTCTGTGTCTCAGTCTCTCTGTGTCTCTGTGTCTCAGAGTCTCATTGTCTCCGTGTCTCCGTGTCGCAGTGTCTCAGTGTCTCTGTGTCTCTGTGTCTCAGCGTCTCAGCGTCTCCGTGTCTCCGTGTTTCAGTGTCTCTGTGTCTCATTGTCTCAGTGTCTCCGTGTCTCCGTGTCTCAGTGTCTCCGTGTCTCAGAGTCTCAGTGTCTCAGAGTCTCAGAGTCTCAGTGTCTCTGTGTCTCCGTGTCTCAGTGTCTCAGAGTCTCAGTGTCTCAGAGTCTCATTGCCTCAGAGTCTCAGTGTCTCAGAGACTCAGTGTCTCTGTGTCTGAGTGTCTCCGTGTCTCTGTGTCTCTGTGTCTCTGTTTCTCAGACTCTCAGTGTCTCTGTTTCTCTGCGTCTCAGTGTCTCAGTGTCACAGTGTGACAGTGTCTCAGAGTCTCTGTGTCTCCGTGTCTCAGTGTCTCAGAGTTTCAGTGTCTCTGTGTCTCAGTGTTTCAGTGTCTCAGTGTCTCAGAGTCTCAGTGTCTCAGTGTCTCAGAGTCTCAGTGTCTCAGAGTCTCAGAGCCTCAGTGTCTCTGTGTCTCAGTGTCTCTGTGTCTCAGTGTCTCAGAGTCTCAGAGTCTCAGTGTCTCAGAGTCTCAGTGTCTCAGTGTCTCAGAGTCTCAGTGTCTCAGTGTCTCCGTGTCTCAGTGTCTCAGTGTCTCAGAGTCTCAGTGTCTCTGTGTCTCTGTGTCTCAGTGTCTCAGTGTCTGAGAGTATCAGAGTCTCAGTGTCTCTGAGTCTCAGTGTCTCTGTGTCTCAATGTCTCAGTGTCTCTGTGTCTCTTGGTTTCAGTGTCTCTGTGCATCAGTGTCTCAGTGTCTCTGTGTCTCAGTGTCTCAGTGTCTCAGTGTCTCAGTGTCTCAGAGTCTCAGAGCCTCAGTGTCTCTGTGTCTCAGTGTCTCTGTGTCTCAGTGTCTCAGAGTCTCAGAGTCTCAGAGTCTCAGTGTCTCAGTGTCTCAGAGTCTCAGTGTCTCCGTGTCTCAGTGTCTCAGTGTCTCAGAGTCTCAGTGTCTCTGTGTCTCTGTGTCTCAGTGTCTCAGTGTCTGAGAGTATCAGAGTCTCAGTGTCTCTGAGTCTCAGTGTCTCTGTGTCTCAATGTCTCAGTGTCTCTGTGTCTCTTGGTTTCAGTGTCTCTGTGCATCAGTGTCTCAGTGTCTCTGTGTCTCAGTGTCTCAGTGTCTCAGAGTCTCAGTGTCTCTGTGTCTCAGTGTCTCAGTGTCTCAGAGTCTCAGTGTCTCTGTGCCTCAGTGTCTCAGTGTCTCAGTGTCTCAGATTCTCAGTGTCTCGGTGTCTCTGTGTCTCAGTGTCTCAGTGTCTCAGTGTCTCTGTGCCTCAGTGTCTCAGTGTCTCTGTGCCTCAGTGTTTCAGTGTCTCAGAGTCTCAGTGTCTCTGTGTCTCTGTGTCTCAGTGTCTCAGAGTCTAAGTGTCTCAGTGTCTCTGTGCCTCAGTGTCTCAGTGTCTCAGAGTCTCAGTGTCTCTGTGTCTCTTTGACTCAGTGTCTCTGTGTCTCAGTGTCTCTTTGTCTCTGGGCCTCAGTGTCTCAGTGTCTCAGAGTCTCAGTGTCTCTGTGCCTCAGTGCCTCAGTGTCTCAGAGTCTCCGTATCTCTCTGTCCCTTGGTCTCAGTTTCTCTGAGCCTCATTGTCTCAGTGTCTCCGAGTCTCTGTGCCTCAGTGTCTCAGTATCTCAGAGTCTCAGTGTCTCAGTGTCTCAGTGTGTCTGTGTCTCAATGTCTCAGTGTCTCAGAGTCTCAGTGTCTCTGTGTCTCAATGTCTCAGTGTCTCTGTGTCTCTTGGTCTCAGTGTCTCTGTGCCTCAGTGTCTCAGTGTCTCTGTGTCTCAGTGTCTCAGTGTCTCAGAGTCTCAGTGTCTCTGTGTCACTGTGTCTCAGTGTCTCAGAGTCTCAGAGTCTCAGTGTCTCTGTGTCTCAGTGTCTCAGATTCTCAGTGTCTCGGTGTCTCTGTGTCTCAGTGTCTCAGTGTCTCTGTGCCTCAGTGTTTCAGTGTCTCAGAGTCTCTGTGTCCCTGTGTCTGTTGGTCTCAGTGTCTCTGAGCCTCAGTGTCTCAGTGTCTCCGAGTCTCTGTGTCTCAGTGTCTCAGTATCTCAGAGTCTCAGTGTCTCAGTGTGTCTGTGTCTCAATGTCTCAGTGTCTCAGAGTCTCAGTGTCTCTGTGTCTCAATGTCTCAGTGTCTCTGTGTCTCTTGGTCTCAGTGTCTCTGTGCCTCAGTGTCTCAGTGTCTCAGTGTCTCAGAGTCTCAGTGTCTCTGTGTCACTGTGTCTCAGTGTCTCAGATTCTAAGTGTCTCGGTGTCTCTGTGTCTCAGTGTCTCAGTGTCTCTGTGCCTCAGTGTCTCAGTGTCTCAGAGTCTCAGTGTCTCTGTGTCTCAGTGTCTCTGTGTCTCAGTGTCTCAGTGCCTCAGAGTCTCAGAGTCTCAGTTTCTCAGTGTCTCTGTGCCTCGGAGTCTCTGTGTCTCTGTGCCTCAGTGTCTCAGTGTCTCAGAGTCACAGTGTCTCTGTGTCTCTTTGACTCGGTGTCTCTGTGTCTCAGTGTTTCAGCGTCTCAGTGTCTCTTGGTCTCAGTGTCTCTGAGCCTCAGTGTCACAGTGTCTCTGTGCTTCAGTGTCTCAGTGTCTCAGAGTGTCAGTGTCTCAGTGTGTCTGTGTCTCAGTGTCTCAGTGTCTCAGAGTCTCAGTGTCTCTGTGTCTCAATGTCTCAGTGTCTCTGTGTCTCTTGGTTTCAGTGTCTCTGTGCCTCAGTGTCTCTGTGTCTCAGTGTCTCAGATTCTAACTGTCTCGGTGTCTCTGTGTCTCATTCTCTCAGTGTCTCTGTGCCTCAGTGTCTCAGTGTCTCAGAGTCTCAGTGTCTCTGTGTCTCAGTGTCTCTGTGTCTCAGTGTCTCAGTCTCTCATTGACCCAGTAACTCTGTGTCTCAGTGCATCTGCGCCTCAGTGTCTCTGTGTCTCAGAGTCTCAGTGCCTCCGAGTCTCAGAGTCTCAGTGTCTCAGTGTCTCTGTGTCTCAGAGTCTCATTGTCTCAGTGTCTCAGAGTCTCAGTTTCTCAGTGTTTCTGTGTCTCTGTGTCTCAGTGTCTCTGTGTCTCAGTGTCTCAGAGTCTCTGTGTCTCAGTGTCTCTGTGCCTCAGTGTCTCAGTGTCTCAGCGTCTCAGTGTCTCTGTGTCCCTGTGTCTCAGTGCCTCTGCGCCTCAGTGTCTCTATGTCTCAGTGTCTCAGTGCCTCAGAGTCTCAGAGTCTCAGTTTCTCAGTGTCTCTGTGCCACGGTGTCTCTGTGTCTCAGAGTCTCAGTGTCTCTGTGTCTCTTTGACTCGGTGTCTCTGTGCCTCAGTGTCTCAGTGTCTCCGTGTCTCTGTGCCTCAGTGTCTCAGTGTCTCCGAATTTCTCTGTCTTTTGGTCTCAGTGTCTCTGAGCCTCAGTGTCTCTGTGTCTCTGTGTCTCAGTGTCTCAGTGTCTCAGAGTCTCAGTGTCTCTGTGTCTCTTGGTCTCAGTGTCTCAGAGTCTCAGTGTCTCAGAGTCTCAGTGTCTCAGATGCTCAGTGTCTCATTGTCTCTGTGTCTCAATGTCTCAGAGTCTCAGAGTCTCAGTTTCTCTGTGCCTCAGTGTCTCAGTGTCTCAGCGTCTCAGTGTCTCTGTGTCCCTGTGCCTCTGTGTCTCTGTGTCTCAGTGTCTCATTATCTCAGTGTCTCAGAGTCTCAGTAACTCTGTGTCTCAGTGCCTCAGCACCTCAGTGTCTCTGTGTCTCAGTGTCTCAGAGTCTCAGTGTCTCTGTGTCTCTGTGCCTCAGTGTCTCAGTGTCTCTTGGTCTCAGTGCCTCTGTGCCTCAGTGTCTCAGTGTCTCTGTGTCTCAGTGTCTCAGTGTCTCAGAGTCTCTGTGTCACTGTGTCTCAGTGTCTCAGAGTCTCAGTGTCTCTGTGTCTCAGTGTCTCAGATTCTCAGTGTCTCTGTGTCACTGTGTCTCAGTGTCTCAGAGTCTCAGTGTCTCTGTGTCTCAGTGTCTCAGATTCTCCGTGTCTCGGTGTCTCAGTGTCTCAGTGTCTCATTATCTCAGTGTCTCAGAGTCTCAGTAACTCTGTGTCTCAGTGCCTCAGCACCTCAGTGTCTCTGTGTCTCAGTGTCTCAGAGTCTCAGTGTCTCTGTGTCTCTGTGCCTCAGTGTCTCAGTGTCTCTTGGTCTCAGTGTCTCTGTGCCTCAGTGTCTCAGTGTCTCTGTGTCTCAGTGTCTCAGTGTCTCAGAGTCTCTGTGTCACTGTGTCTCAGTGTCTCAGAGTCTCAGTGTCTCTGTGTCTCAGTGTCTCAGATTCTCAGTGTCTCTGTGTCACTGTGTCTCAGTGTCTCAGAGTCTCAGTGTCTCTGTGTCTCAGTGTCTCAGATTCTCCGTGTCTCTGTGTCTCAGTGTCTCAGTGCCTCTGTGCCTCAGTGTCCCTGTGCCTCAGTGTCTTAGTGTCTCTGTGTCTCAGTGTCTCTGTGTCTCTGTGCCTCAGTGTCTCAGTGTCTCAGTGCCTCTGTGTCTCAGTGTCCCTGTGTCTCAGTGTCTTAGTGTCACTGTGTCTCAGTGTCTCTGTGCCTCAGTGTCTCAGTGTCTCAGTGTCTCAGTGCCTCTGTGTCTCAGTGTCCCTGTGTCTCAGTGTCTTAGTATCTCTGTGTCTCAGTGTCTCTGTGTCTCTGTGCCTCAGTATCTCAGTGTCTCAGTGTCTCTGTGTCTCAGTGCCTCAGTGTCTCAGTGTCTCAGAGTCTCAGTGTCTCAGTGTCTCAGAGTCTCAGTGTCTCAGTGTCTCTGTGCCTCGGTGTCTCAGTGTCTCGGTGTCTCTGTGCCTCATTGTCTCTGTGTCTCAGTGCCTCAGTGTCTCAGTGTCTCAGAGTCTCTGTGTCTCAGTGTCTGTGTGTCTCAGTGTCTCAGAGTCTCAGTGTCTCAGTGTCTCTGTGCCTCGGTGTCTCAGTGTCTCGGTGTCTCAGTGTCTCACTACCTCTGTGTCTCTATGTCTCAGTGTCTCAGTGTCTCTGTGTCTCAGTGTTTCAGTGTCTCTTTGTCTCAGTGTCTCAGTGTCTCACTGTCTCTGTGTCTCTATGTCTCAGTGTCTCAGTGTCTCAGTGTCTCTGTGTCTCAGTGTTTCAGTGTCTCTTTGTCTCAGTGTCTCAGTGTCTCTGTGTCCCTCTGCCTCTGTGTCTCAGGGTCTCATTGTCTCAGTGTCTCATTGTCTCTGTGCCTCAGTGTCTCAGAGTCTCAGAGTCTCAATGTCACTGTGTCTCAGTGTCTCAGTGTCTCTGTGCCTCAGTGTCTCTGAGTCTCAATGTCTCTGTGTCTCAGTGTCCCTGTGTCTCTGTGTCTTCGTGTCTCTGTGTCTCAGTGTCTCTGTGTCTCTGTGCCTCAGTGTCTCAGTGTCTCAGAGTCTCAATGTCTCTTTGTCTCAGTGTCTCTGTGTCTCAGAGTCTCAATGTCTCTGTG
The DNA here is from genome assembly GCF_965287045.1 of Carcharhinus amblyrhynchos. NCBI lineage: Eukaryota > Metazoa > Chordata > Chondrichthyes > Carcharhiniformes > Carcharhinidae > Carcharhinus > Carcharhinus amblyrhynchos. Next base: position 210,450 of record NW_027649971.1, read on the forward strand.
TCTCAGTGTCTCAGTGCCTCTGTGTCTCAGTGTCCCTGTGTCTCAGTGTCTTAGTGTCTCTGTGTCTCAGTGTCTCTGTGTCTCTGTGCCTCAGTGTCTCAGTGTCTCAGTGCCTCAGTGTCTCAGTGCCTCAGTGTCTCAGTGTCTCAGTGTCTCAGTGTCTCTGTGTCTCAGTGTCTCTGTGTCTCTGTGCCTCAGTGTCTCAGTGTCTCAGTGCCTCTGTGTCTCAGTGTCCCTGTGTCCCAGTGTCTTAGTGTCACTGTGTCTCTGTGTCTCTATGCCTCAGTGTCTCAGTGTCTCAGTGTCTCAGTGTCTCAGTGCCTCTGTGTCTCAGTGTCCCTGTGTCTCAGTGTCTTAGTATCTCTGTGTCTCAGTGTCTCTGTGTCTCTGTGCCTCAGTGTCTCAGTGTCTCAGTGTCTCAGTGCCTCTGTGTCTCAGAGTCTCTGTGTCTCAGTGCCTCAGTGTCTCAGTGTCTCAGAGTCTCAGTGTCTCAGAGTCTCAGTGTCTCAGTGTCTCAGTGTCTCTGTGCCTCGGTGTCTCAGTGTCTCGGTGTCTCTGTGCCTCATTGTCTCTGTGTCTCAGTGCCTCAGTGTCTCAGTGTCTCAGAGTCTCTGTGTCTCAGTGTCTGTGTGTCTCAGTGTCTCAGAGTCTCAGTGTCTCAGTGTCTCTGTGCCTCGGTGTCTCGGTGTCTCAGTGTCTCACTGTCTCTGTGTCTCTATGTCTCAGTGTCTCAGTGTCTCAGTGTCTTTGTTTCTCTGTGCCTCAGTGTCTCAGCGTTTCAGAGTCTCCGTATCTCTCTGTCTCTTGGTCTCAGTGTCTCAGTGCCTCTGTGTCTCAGTGTCCCTGTGTCTCAGTGTCTTAGTGTCTCTGTGTCTCAGAGTCTCTGTGTCTCTGTGCCTCAGTGTCTCAGTGTCTCAGTGTCTCAGTGCCTCTGTGTCTCAGTGTCCCTGTGTCTCAGTGTCTTAGTGTCACTGTGTCTCAGTGTCTCTGTGTCTCTGTGCCTCAGTGTCTCAGTGTCTCAGTGCCTCTGTGTCTCAGTGTCCCTGTGTCTCAGTGTCTTAGTGTCTCTGTGTCTCAGTGTCTCTGTGTCTCAGTGCCTCAGTGTCTCAGTGTCTCAGAGACTCTGTGTCTCAGTGTCAGTGTGTCTCAGTGTCTCAGTGTCTCAGAGTCTCAGTGTCTCAGTGTCTCAGTGTCTCTGTGCCTCGGTGTCTCAGTGTCTCGGTGTCTCAGTGTCTCAGTGTCTCTGTGTCTCAGTGTCCCTGTGTCTCAGTGTCTCACTGTCTCTGTGTCTCTATGTCTCAGTGTCTCAGTGTCTCTGTGTCTCAGTGTTTCAGTGTCTCTGTGTCTCAGTGTCTCAGTGTCTTTGTTTCTCTGTGCCTCAGTGTCTCAGCGTTTCAGAGTCTCCGTATCTCTCTGTCTCTTGGTCTCAGTGTCTCTGAGCCTCAGTGTCTCACTGTCTCTGTGTCTCTATGTCTCAGTATCTCAGTGTCTCAGTGTCTCTGTGTCTCAGTGTCTCAGTATCTCAGAGTCTCAGAGTCTCAGTGTCTCAGTGTCTCAGAGTCTCATTGTCTCAGTGTCTCGGCGTCTCAGTTTCTCAGTGTCTCTGTGCCTCGGTGTCTCAGTGTCTCGGTGTCTCAGTGTCTCTGTGCCTCGGTGTCTCAGTGTCTCAGAGTCTCAGTGTCTCAGTGTCTCTGTGCCTCGGTGTCTCAGTGTCTCGGTGTCTCAGTGTCTCTGTGTCTCAATTTCGCTGTGTCTCAGTGTCTCAGTGTCTCTGTGTCTCACTGTCTCTGTGTCTCTGTGCCTCAGTGTCTCAGTGTCTCAGAGTCTCAATGTCTCTGTGTCTCAGTGTCTCAGTGTCTCAGTGTCTCTGTGTCTCACTTTCCCTGTGTCTCAGTGTCTCAGTGTCTCAGTGTCTCTGTGCCTCAGTGTCTCAGTGTCTCAGAGTCTCCGTATCGCTCTGTCTCTTGGTCTCAGTGTCTCGGTGCCTCAGTGTCTCACTGTCTCTGTGCCTCGGTGTCTCAGTGTCTCGGTGTCTCAGTGTCTCAGAGTCTCACTGTCTCTGTGTCTCTGTGCCTCAGTGTCTCAGAGTCTCAGTGTCTCAGTGTCTCAGTGTCTCAGTGTCTCAGTGTCCCTGTGTCTCAGTGTCTCAGTGTCTCTGTGCCTCAGTGTCTCAGTGTCTCAGAGTCTCCGTATCGCTCTGTCTCTTGGTCTCAGTGTCTCAGAGTCTCAATGTCTCTGTGTCTCTATGTCTCAGTGTCTCAGAGTCTCAATGTCTCTGTGTCTCAGTGTCTCAGAGTCTCTGTGCTTCAGTGTCTCAGTGTCTCAGAGTCTCCGTATCTCTCTGTGTCTTGGTCTCAGTGTCTCTGAGCCTCAGTGTCTCAGTGCCTCTGTGTCTCAGTGTCCCTGTGTCTCAGTGTCTCACTGTCTCTGTGTCTCTATGACTCAGTGTCTCAGTGTCTCTGTGTCTCAGAGTCTCATTGTCTCAGTGTCTCAGAGTCTCAGTTTCTCAGTGTGTCTGTGTCTCTGTGCCTCAGTGTCTCAGTGTCTCAGCGTCTCAGTGTCTCTGTGTCCCTGTGACTCTGTGTCTCTGTGTCTCAGTGTCTTATTCTCTCAGTATCTCAGAGTCTCAGTAACTCTGTGTCTCAGTGACTCTGCGCCTCAGTGTCTCTGTGTCTCAGTGTCTCAGTGCCTCAGAGTCTCAGAGTCTCAGTTTCTCAGTGTCTCATGGGTCACAGTGTCTCTGTGTCTCTGTGTCTCAGTGTCTCTGTGTCTCAGTGTCTCAGAGTCTCATGGGTCACAGTGTCTCTGTGCCTCGGTGTCTCGGTGTCTCAGTGTCTCTGTGTCCCCCTGCCTCTGTGTCTCAGTGTCTCATTGTCTCAGTGTCTCATTATCTCGGTGTCTCAGTGTATCTTTGTCTCTGTGCCTCAGTGTCTCTGTGTCTCAGTGTCTCAGTGTCTCAGTGACTCTGTGCCTCAGTGTCTCAGCGTCTCAGTGTCTCTGTGTCCCTCTGCCTCTGTGTCTCAGTGTCTCATTGTCTCAGTGTCTCATGGTCTCTGTGCCTCAGTGTCTCAGAGTCTCAGAGTCTCAATGTCTCAGTGTCTCAGTGTCTCTGTGCCTCAGTGTCTCTGAGTCTCAATGTCTCTGTGTCTCAGTGTCCCTGTGTCTCAGTGTCTTAGTGTCTGTGTCTCAGTGTCTCTGTGTCTCTGTGCCTCAGTGTCTCAGTGTCTCAGAGTCTCAATGTCTCTTTGTCTCAGTGTCTCAGTGTCTCAGAGTCTCAATGTCTCTGTGTCTCAGTGTCTCAGTGTCTCAGTGCCTCAGTGTCTCTGAGTCTCAATGTCTCTGTGTCTCAGTGTCCCTGTGTCTCAGTGTCTTAGTGTCTGTGTCTCAGTGTCTCTGTGTCTCTGTGCCTCAGTGTCTCAGTGTCTCAGAGTCTCAATGTCTCTTTGTCTCAGTGTCTTAGTGTCTCTGTGTCTCAGTGTCTCTGTGTCTCTGTGCCTCAGTGTCTCAGTGTCTCAGTGCCTCTGTGTCTCAGTGTCCCTGTGTCTCAGTGTCTTAGTGTCTCTGTGTCTCAATGTCTCTGTGTCTCTGTGCCTCAGTGTCTCAGTGTCTCAGTGCCTCTGTGTCTCAGTGTCCCTGTGTCTCAGTGTCTTAGTGTCACTGTGTCTCAGTGTCTCTGTGTCTCTGTGCCTCAGTGTCTCAGTGTCTCAGTGTCTCAGTGCCTCTGTGTCTCAGTGTCTCTGTGTCTCAGTGCCTCAGTGTCTCAGTGTCTCAGAGTCTCTGTGTCTCAGTGTCTGTGTGTCTCAGTGTCTCAGTGTCTCAGTGTCTCTGTGCCTCGGTGTCTCAGTGTCTCAGTGCCTCTGTGTCTCAGTGTCTCTGTGTCTCAGTGCCTCAGTGTCTCAGTGTCTCAGAGTCTCTGTGCCTCGGTGTCTCAGTGTCTCAGTGTCTCGGTGCCTCAGTGTCTCACTGTCTCTGTGTCTCTATGTCTCAGTGTCTCAGTGTCTCTGTGTCTCAGTGTCTCAGTGTCTCAGAGTCTCTGTGCCTCAGTGTCCCTGTGTCTCAGTGTCTTAGTGTCTCTGTGTCTCAGTGTCTCTGTTTCTCTGTGCCTCAGTGTCTCAGTGTCTCAGTGCCTCTGTGTCTCAGTGTCCCTGAGTCTCAGTGTCTTAGTGCCTCAGTGTCTCAGTGTCTCAGTGCCTCTGTGTCTCAGTGTCTCTGTGTCTCAGTTTCTTAGTGTCTCAGTGTCTCTGTGTCTCAGAGTCTCAGTGTATCAGTGCCTCAGTGTCTCTGTGCCTCGGTGTCTCAGTGTCTCGGTGTCTCTGTGTCTCAGTGTCTCTGTGTCTCAGTGCCTCAGTGTCTCAGTGTCTCAGAGTCTCTGTGTCTCAGTGTCTGTGTGTCTCAGTGTCTCAGAGTCTCAGTGTCTCAGTGTCTCAGTGTCTCTGTGCCTCGGTGTCTCAGTGTCTCGGTGTCTCAGTGTCTCACTGTCTCTGTGTCTCTATGTCTCAGTGTCTCAGTGTCTCTGTGTCTCAGTGTTTCAGTGTCTCTTTGTCTCAGTGTCTCAGTGTCTCTGTGTCTCAGTGTCTCAGTGTCTTTGTTTCTCTGTGCCTCAGTGTCTCAGCGTTTCAGAGTCTCCGTATCTCTCTGTCTCTTGGTCTCAGTGTCTCTGAGCCTCAGTGTCTCACTGTCTCTGTGTCTCTATGTCTCAGTATCTCAGTGTCTCAGTGCCTCTGTGTCTCAGTGTCTCTGTGTCTCAGTGTCTCAGTGTCTCAGAGTCTCAGAGTCTCAATGTCTCAGTGTCTCAGTGTCTCAGTGTCTCTGTGCCTCAGTGTCTCTGAGTCTCAATGTCTCTGTGTCTCAGTGTCCCTGTGTCTCAGTGTCTTAGTGTCTCTGAGTCTCTGTGTCTCTGTGCCTCAGTGTCTCAGTGTCTCATAGTCTCAATGTCTCTTTGTCTCAGTGTCTCAGTGTCTCAGAGTCTCAATGTCTCTGTGTCTCAGTGTCTCAGTGCCTCTGTGTCTCAGTGTCCCTGTGTCTCAGTGTCTTAGTGTCTCTGTGTCTCAGTGTCTCTGTGCCTCAGTGTCTCAGTGTCTCAGTGTCTCAGTGCCTCTGTGTCTCAGTGTCCCTGTGTCTCAGTGTCTTAGTGTCTCTGTGTCTCAGTGTCTCTGTGTCTCTGTGCCTCAGTGTCTCAGTGTCTCAGTGCCTCTGTGTCTCAGTGTCCCTGTGTCTCAGTGTCTTAGTGTCACTGTGTCTCAGTGTCTCTGTGTCTCTGTGCCTCAGTGTCTCAGTGTCTCAGTGCCTCTGTGTCTCAGTGTCCCTGTGTCTCAGTGTCTTAGTGTCTCTGTGTCTCAGTGTCTCTGTGTCTCAGTGCCTCAGTGTCTCAGTGTCTCAGAGACTCTGTGTCTCAGTGTCAGTGTGTCTCAGTGTCTCAGTGTCTCAGAGTCTCAGTGTCTCAGTGTCTCAGTGTCTCTGTGCCTCGGTGTCTCAGTGTCTCAGTGTCTCGGTGTCTCAGTGTCTCAGTGTCTCTGTGTCTCAGTGTCCCTGTGTCTCAGTGTCTCACTGTCTCTGTGTCTCTATGTCTCAGTGTCTCAGTGTCTCTGTGTCTCAGTGTTTCAGTGTCTCTGTGTCTCAGTGTCTCAGTGTCTTTGTTTCTCTGTGCCTCAGTGTCTCAGCGTTTCAGAGTCTCCGTATCTCTCATGTCTCTTGGCCTCAGTGTCTCTGAGCCTCAGTGTCTCACTGTCTCTGTGTCTCTATGTCTCAGTATCTCAGTGTCTTTGTGTCTCTGTGTCTCAGTGTCTCAGTATCTCAGAGTCTCAATGTCTCTGTGTCTCAGTGTCTCAGTGTCTCAGAGTCTCTGTGCCTCAGAGTCTCAGTGTCTCAGTGTCTCAGAGTCTCATTGTCTCAGTGTCTCGGAGTCTCAGTTTCTCAGTGTCCCTGTGTCTCAGTGTCTCACTGTCTCTGTGTCTCTATGACTCAGTGTCTCAGTGTCTCTGTGTCTCAGAGTCTCATTGTCTCAGTGTCTCAGAGTCTCAGTTTCTCACTGTGTCTGTGTCTCAGTGTCTCAGTGTCTCTGTGTCTCAGTATCTCAGAGTCTCAGTGTCTCCGTGTCTCTGTGCCTCAGTGTCTCAGTGTCTCAGCGTCTCAGTGTCTCTGTGTCCCTGTGACTCTGTGTCTCTGTGTCTCAGTGTCTCATTCTCTCAGTATCTCAGAGTCTCAGTAACTCTGTGTCTCAGTGACTCTGCGCCTCAGTGTCTCTGTGTCTCAGTGTCTCTGTGCCTCAGAGTCTCAGAGTCTCAGTTTCTCAGTGTCTCATGGGTCACAGTGTCTCTGTGTCTCTGTGTCTCAGTGTCTCTGTGTCTCAGTGTCTCAGAGTCTCATGGGTCACAGTGTCTCTGTGCCTCGGTGTCTCGGTGTCTCAGTGTCTCATTGTTTCTGTGCCTCAGTGTCTCAGCGTCTCAGTGTCTCTGTCTCCCTCTGCCTCTGTGTCTCAGTGTCTCATTGTCTCACTGTCTCATTATCTCGGTGTCTCAGTGTCTCAGTGTATCTGTGTCTCTGTGCCTCAGTGTCTCTGTGTCTCAGTGTCTCAGTGACTCTGTGCCTCAGTGTCTCAGCGTCTCAGTGTCTCTGTGTCCCTCTGCCTCTGTGTCTCAGTGTCTCATTGTCTCAGTGTCTCATTGTCTCTGTGCCTCAGTGTCTCAGAGTCTCAGAGTCTCAATGTCTCAGTGTCTCAGTGTCTCAGTGTCTCTGTGCCTCAGTGTCTCTGAGTCTCAATGTCTCTGTGTCTCAGTGTCCCTGTGTCTCAGTGTCTTAGTGTCTCTGTGTCTCAGTGACTCTGTGTCTCTGTGCCTCAGTGTCTCAGTGTCTCAGAGTCTCAATGTCTCTTTGTCTCAGTGTCTCAGTGTCTCAGAGTCTCAATGTCTCTGTGTCTCAGTGTCTCAGTGCCTCTGTGTCTCAGTGTCCCTGTGTCTCAGTGTCTTAGTGTCTCTGTGTCTCAGTGTCTCTGTGTCTCTGTGCCTCAGTGTCTCAGTGTCTCAGTGCCTCTGTGTCTCAGTGTCCCTGTGTCTCAGTGTCTTAGTGTCACTGTGTCTCAGTGTCTCTGTGTCTCTGTGCCTCAGTGTCTCAGTGTCTCTGTGCCTCTGTGTCTCAGTGTCCCTGTGTCTCAGTGTCTTAGTGTCTCTGTGTCTCAGTGTCTCTGTGTCTCTGTGCCTCAGTGTCTCAGTGTCTCAGTGCTTCTGTGTCTCAGTGTCCCTGTGTCTCAATGTCTTAGTGTCTCAGTGTCTCAGAGTCTCTGTGTCTCAGTGTCTGTGTGTCTCAGTGTCTCAGTGTCTCAGAGTCTCAGTGTCTCAGTGTCTCAGTGTCTCTGTGCCTCGGTGTCTCAGTGTCTCGGTGTCTCTGTGTCTCAGTGTCTCTGTGTCTCAGTGCCTCAGTGTCTCAGTGTCTCAGAGTCTCTGTGTCTCAGTGTCTGTGTGTCTCAGTGTCTCAGTGTGTCAGAGACTCAGTGTCTCTGTGTCTCTGTGTCTCGGTGTCTCGGTGTCTCAGTGTCTCACTGTCTCTGTGTCTCAGTGTCTCAGTGTCTCTGTGTCTCAGTGTTTCAGTGTCTCTTTGTCTCAGTGTCTCAGTGTCTTTGTTTCTCTGTGCCTCAGTGTCTCAGCGTTTCAGAGTCTCCGTATGTCTCTGTCTCTTGGTCTCAGTGTCTCACTGTCTCTGTGTCTCTATGTCTCAGTATCTCAGTGTCTCAGTGTCTCTGTGTCTCAGTGTCTCAGTATCTCAGAGTCTCAATGTCTCAGTGTCTCAGTGTCTCAGTGTCTCAGAGTCTATGTGCCTCAGTGTCTCAGTGCCTCAGAGCCTCCGTATCTCTCTGTGTCTTGGTCTCAGTGTCTCTGAGCCTCAGTGTCTCAGTCTCTGTGTCTCAGTGTCCCTGTGTCTCAGTGTCTCCCTGTCTCTGTGTCTCTATGTCTCAGTGTCTCTGTGTCTCAGTGTCTCAGTGTCGCAGTGTCTGAGTGTCTCAGAGTCTCAATGTCTCTGTGTCTCTATGTCTCAGTGTCTCTGTGTCTCAATGTCTCAGTGTCGCAGTGTCTCAGTGTCTCTGTGTCTCAATTTCCCTGTGTCTCAGTGTCTCTGTGTCTCAGTGTCTCTGTGTCTCTGTGCCTTAGTGTCTCAGTGTCTCAGAGTCTCAATGTATCTCTGTCTCAGTGTCTCAGTGCCTCTGTGTCTCAGTGTCCCTGTGTCTCAGTGTCTTCGTGTCTCTGTGTCTCAGTGTCCCTGTGTCTCTGTGCCTCAGTGTCTCAGTGTCTCAGAGTCTCAATGTCTCTGTGTCTCATTGTCTCAGTGCCTCTGTGTCTCAGTGTCCCTGTCTCTCAGTGTCTTAGTGTCTCTGTGTCTCAATGTCTCTGTGTCTCTGTGCCTCAGTGTCTCAGTGTCTCAGAGTCTCAATGTCTCTGTGTCTCAGTGTCTCAGTGTCTCAGAGTCTCTGTGTCTCAGTGTCTGTATGTCTCAGTGTCTCATTGTCTCTGTGCCTCGGTGTCTCAGTGTCTCGTTGTCTCAGTGTCTCAGTGTCTCTGTGCCTCAGTGTCTCAGTGTCTCAGAGTCTCAATGTCTCTGTGTCTCAGTGTCTCAGTGTCTCTGTGTCTCAGTGTTTCAGTGTCTCTGTGCCTCAGTGTCTCAGAGTCTCCGTATCTCTCTGTCTCTTGGTCTCAGTGTCTCTGAGCCTCAGTGTCTCACTGTCTCTGTGTCTCTATGTCTCAGTGTCTCAGTGTCTCTGTGTCTCAGTGTCTCAGTGTCTCAGTATCTCAGAGTCTCAATGTCTCTGTGTCTCAGTGTCTCAGTGTCTTTGTGTCTCTGTGCCTCAGTTTCTCACAGTCTCAGTGTCTCAGCGTGTCTGTGTCTCAGTGTCTCAGTGTCTCAGAGTCTCAGTGTCTCTGTGTCTCTTGGTCTCAGTATCTCTGTGCCTCAGTGTCTCATTGTCTCTGTGTCTCAGTGTCTCAGTGCCTCAGTGTCTCAGAGTCTCAGTGTCTCTGTGTCTCAGTGTCTCAGTGTCTCAGAGTCTCAGTGTCTCTGTGCCTCAGTGTCTCAGAGTCTCCGTATCTCTCTGTCTCTTGGTCTCAGTGTCTCTGAGCCTCAGTGTCTCACTGTCTCTGTGTCTCTATGTCTCAGTGTCTCAGTGTCTCTGTGTCTCTGTGTCTCAGTGTCTCAGTGTCTCAGTATCTCAGAGTCTCAATGTCTCTGTGTCTCAGTGTCTCAGTGTCTTTGTGTCTCTGTGCCTCAGTTTCTCACAGTCTCAGTGTCTCAGCGTGTCTGTGTCTCAGTGTCTCAGTGTCTCAGAGTCTCAGTGTCTCTGTGTCTCTTGGTCTCAGTATCTCTGTGCCTCAGTGTCTCATTGTCTCTGTGTCTCAGTGTCTCAGTGCCTCAGTGTCTCAGAGTCTCAGTGTCTCTGTGTCTCAGTATCTCAGTGTCTCAGAGTCTCAGTGTCTCAGTGTCTCTGTGTCTTAGTATCTCAGTGTCTCAGAGTCTCAGTGTCTCTGTGTCTCTTTGACTCAGTGTCTCTGTGCCTCAGTGTCTCAGTGTCTCAGTGTCTCTGTGTCTCTGGGCCCCAGTGTCTCAGTGTGTCAGAGTCTCAGTGTCTCAGTGTCTCTGTGCCTCAGTGTCTCAGTGTCTCAGAGTCTCCGTATCTCTCTGTCTCTTGGTCTCAGTGTCTCTGAGCCTCAGTGTCTCAGTGTCTCAGTGTCTCTTTGTCTCTGTGCCTCAGTGTCTCAGTATCTCAGAGTCTCAGTGTCTCAGTGTGTCTGTGTCTCAATGTCTCAGTGTCTCAGAGTCTCAGTGTCTCTGTGTCTCAAAGTCTCAGTGTCTCTGTGTCTCTTGGTCTCAGTGTCTCAGTGTCTCAGTGTCTCAGAGTTTCAGTGTCCCAGTGTCTCAGTGTCTCTGTGTCTCCGTGTCTCAGAGTCTCAGTGTCTCAGTGTCTCTGTGTCTCAGTGTCTCAGATTCTCAGTGTCTCAGTGTCTCTGTGTCTCATTGTCTCAGTGTCTCTGTGCCTCGGTGTCTCAGTGTCTCGTTGTCTCAGTGTCTCAGTGTCTCTGTGCCTCAGTGTCTCAGCGTCTCAGAGACTCAATGTCTCTGTATCTCAGTGTCTCAGTGTCTCTGTATCTCAGTGTTTCAGTGTCTCTGTGCCTCAGTGTCTCAGAGTCTCCGTATCTCTCTGTCTCTTGGTCTCAGTGTCTCTGAGCCTCAGTGTCTCACTGTCTCTGTGTCTCTATGTCTCAGTGTCTCAGTGTCTCAGTATCTCAGAGTCTCAATGTCTCTGTGTCTCAGTGTCTCAGTGTCTTTGTGTCTCTGTGCCTGAGTGTCTCAGAGTCTCAGTGTCTCAGCGTGTCTGTGTCTCAGTGTCTCAGTGTCTCAGAGTCTCAGTATCTCTGTGCCTCAGTGTCTCATTGTCTCTGTGTCTCAGTGTCTCAGTGCCTCAGTGTCTCAGAGTCTCAGAGTCTCAGTGTCTCTGTGTCTCAGAGTCTCAGTGTCTCTGTGCCTCAGTGTCTCATTGTCTCTGTGTCTCAGTGTCTCAGTGCCTCAGTGTCTCAGAGTCTCAGAGTCTCAGTGTCTCTGTGTCTCAGAGTCTCAGTGTCTCAGTGTCTCAGTGTCTCAGTGTCTCTGTGTCTTAGTGTCTCAGATTCTCAGTGTCTCAGTGTCTCTGTGCCTCAGTGTCTCAGAGTCTCAGTGTCTCTGTGTCTTAGTGTCTCAGATTCTCAGTGTCTCAGTGTCTCAGTGTCTCTGTGCCTCAGTGTCTCAGTGTCTCAGAGTCTCAGTGTGTCTGTGTCTCAGAGTCTCAGAGTCTCAGTGCCTCTGTGTCTCTGTGTCTAAGTGTCTCAGTGTCTCAGTGTCTCTGTGTCTCATTGTCTCAGTGTCTCTGTGCCTCAGTGTCTCAGTGTCTCACAGTCTCAGTGTCTCTGTGTCTCTGTGCCTCTGTGTCTCTGTGTCTAAGTGTCTCAGTGTCTCAGTGTCTCCGAGTTTCATTGCCTCAGTGTGTCAGAGACTCAGTAACTCTGTGTCTCAGTGCCTGTGCGCCTCAGTGTCTCTTTGTCTCAGTGTCTCAGTGCCTCCGAGTCTCAGAGTCTCAGTGTCTCAGTGTCTCAGTGTCTCAGTTTCTCCGTGTCCCTGTGTCTCTTTGTCTCAGTGTCTCTGTGTCTCAATGTCTCAGAGTATCAGTGTCTCAGTGTCTCTGTGCCTCAGTGTCTCAGTGTCTAAGCATCTCAGTTTCTCTGTGTCCCTGTGACTCTGTGTCTCTGTGTCTCAGTGTCGCATTGTCTCAGTGTCTCAGAGTCTCAGTAACTCTGTGTCTCAGTCCCTCTGTGCCTCAGTGTCTCAGTGTCTCAGTGCCTCAGAGTCTCAGTTTCTCAGTGTCTCAGTGTCTCAGAGTCTCAGTTTCTCAGTCTCTCTGTGTCTCTGTGTCTCAGTGTCACTGTGTCTCAGTGTCTCAGAGTCTCAGTGTCTCAGTGTCTCTGTGCCTCGGTGTCTCAGTGTCTCTGTGTCTCAGTGTCTCAGTGGATCTGTGTCTCTGTGCCTCAGTGTCTCTGTGTCTCAGTGTCTCAGTGTCTCTGCGCCTCAGTGTCTCAGTGTCTCTGTGTCCCTCTGCCTCTGTGTCTCTGTGTCTCAGTGTCTCATTGTCTCAGTGTCTCAGTGTCTCAGAGTCCCAGTAACTCTGTGTCTCAGTGCCTCTGCGCCTCAGTGTCTCTGTGTCTCAGTGTCTCATTGTCTCAGTGTCTCAGTGTCTCAGAGACTCAGTAACTCTGTGTCTCAGTGCCTCTGCGCCTCAGTGTCTCAGTGTCTCAGTGCCTCCGAGTCTCAGAGTCTCAGTGTCTCAGTGTCTCGGAGTCTCAGTTTCTCAGCGTCTCTGTGTCACTGTGTCTCAGTGTCTCTCTGTCTCAGTGTCTCTGTGTCTCAGTGTCTCAGAGTCTGAGTGTCTCGGTGTCTCAGTGTCTCTGTGTCTCAATTTCCCTGTGTCTCAGTGTCTCAGTGTCTCTTTGTCTCACTGTCTCTCTGTCTCTGTGCCTCAGTGTCTCAGTGTCTCAGAGTCTCAATGTCTCAGTGTCTCAGTGTCTCAGAGTCTCTGTGTCTCAGTGTCTCTGTGTCTCAGTGTCCCTGTGTCTCAGTGTCTCTGTGTCTCTGTGCCTCAGTGTCTCAGTGTCCCAGTGTCTCAGAGTCTCAATGTCTCAGTGTCTCAGAGTCTCTGTGTCTCAGTGTCTCTGTGTCTCAGTGTCTCAGTGAATCTGTGTCTCTTTGTCTCTGTGTCCCGGTGTCTCAGTGTCTCTGTGCCTCAGTGTCTCAGTGTTTCAGTGTCTCTGTGTCTCAGTGTCTCTGTGTCTCAGTGTCTCAGAGTCTCAGTGTCTCAGTGTCTCAGTGTCTCTGTGCCTCGGTGTCTCAGTGTCTCGGTGTCTCCGTGTCTCTGTGTCTCAGTGTCCCTGTGTCTCAGTGTCTCTATGTCTCAGTGTCTCAGTGTCTCTGTGTCTCAGTGTCTCAATGTCTCAGAGTCTCAGTGTCTCTGTGTCTCTGTGCCTCAGTTTCTCAGTGTCTCAGTGACTCTTTGCCTCAGTGTCGCATTGTCTCTGTGCCTCAGTGTCTCATTGTCTCAGTGTCTCAGAGTCTCAGTGTCTCTGTGTCTCTGTGTGTCTGTTTCTCAGTGTCTCCGTGCCTGAGTGTCTCAGTGTCTCTGTGTCTCAGTCTCAGTGTCTCTGTGCCTGAGTGTCTGGGTGTCTCTGTGTCTCAGTGTCTCAGTGCCTCTGTGTCTCAGTTTCTCTGTGACTCAGTGTCTCAGTGTCTCTGTGTCTCAGTTTCTCAGTGCCTCTGTGTCTCACTTTCTCTGTGACTCAGATTCTCTGTGTCTCTTTGTCTCAGTGTCTCTGTGCCTCAGTGTCTCAGTGTCTCTGTCTCAGAGTCTCAGTGTCTCTGTGTCTCTTTGTCTCAGTGTCTCTGTGTCTCATTGCCTTCGAGTCTCAATGTCTCAGGGTCTCTGTGTATCTGGGTCTCTGTGTCTTTGGTCTCAGGGTAACTTGGTCTCATGTTGTCTTGTTCTCTTGCTCTCTGGGTCTCTGTGTCTCAATGTCTCAGGGCTTCTCGGTCTCAGGGCCTCTGGGTCTCTGGGTCTCAGTGTCTCAGTGTCTTAGGGTCTCTGGGTCTCAAGGTCTCTGTGTCTCAGTGTTTCAGGGTCTCAAAGTCTCAGGCTCTCTGTGTCTCTGTGTCTCTGGGTCTCAGTGGCTCAGTGTCTCACCATCTCTGGGTCTCTGGGACTCTGTGTCTCAGTGCCTCTGGAATCTCTGTGTATCAGTGTCTCATGCCCTCTGGTTCTTTGGGTCTCAGGGTCTCTGTGTCTCTGGTTCTCAGGGTCTCTGGGTCTCAGTGTCTCAGTGTCTCACCATCTCTGGGTCTCTGTATCTCAGTGTCTCAATGTGTCAGTGTCTCTGGGTCTCAGGGTCTCGGTTTCTCTGGGTGTCTGGGTCTTTGTGTCTCAGTGTCTCAATGCCTCAGGGTGTCTGGGTCTCAAGGTCTCTGTGTCTCAGTGTTTCAGGGTCTCAAAGTCTCATGCTCTCTGTGTCTCTGGGTTTCTGGGTCTCAGTGGCTCAGTGGCTCACCATCTCTGGGTCTCTGGGACTCTGTGTCTCAGTGCCTCTGGAATCTTTGTGTCTCAGTGTCTCATGTTCTCTGGGTCTCAGTGTCTCACCGTCTCTGGGTCTCTGTATCTCAGTGTCTCAATGTGTCAGTGTCTCTGGGTCTCAGGGTCTCGGTGTCTCTGGGTCTCTGGGTCTTTGTGTCTCAGTGTCTCAAAGCCTCAAGGTCTCTGGGTCTCAGAGACCCAGAGATCCTGAGACCCAGAGACCCTGACACATTGAGACCCAGAGACCCTGAGACCCAGAGACCCTGAGACCCAGAGTCCCTGAGACATTGAGACACTGAGACACTGAGACATTGTGACACTGAGACATTGAGACACTGAGACACAGAGACCCTGAGACACAGAGACCCTGATACATTGAGACACTGAGACACTGAGACCCACAGTCCCAGAGACATTGAGACACTGAGACACAGAGACCCACAGACACTGAGACCCTGAGACATTGAGACACGGAGACTCTGAGACATTGAGACACTAAGACACAGAGACCCAGAGACACAGATACATTGAGACACTGAGGCACTGAGACACTGAGACTTTGAGACTCAGAGACCCTGAGACCCAGAGGCCCTGAGACCATAAGACACTGAGACCCAGAGACCCAGAGGCCCTGAGACCCTGAGACACAGAGACCCAGAGACCCTGAGACCCTGAGACCCTCGGACCTAGAGGCCCTGAGATACTGAGACCCTGAGACCCAACGGCCCTGAGACCCTGAGACACAGTGACCCAGAGGCCCTGAGATCCTGAGACACTGAGGCACTGAGACACTGAGACCCAGAGACCCAGAGAAGCTGAGGCATTGGGACACTAAGACATTGAGACACAGAAACCCAGAGACCCTGAGACATTTGGACACTGAGACCCTGAGACACTGAGGCCGAGAGACCCAGTGACCCTGAGACATTCTGACACTGAGATACTGAGTCCCAGAGACCCACAGACCCTGAGACATTGAGACCCAGAGTCCCAGTGACCCAGAGATCCTGAGACACTGAGACACTGAGACTGAAGGGACCCAGAGACCGTGAGACGCTGAGACCTTGAGTCCCAGAGACCCAGATATCCTGAAACCCTGAGACACAGCAGCCCAGAGACCCTGAGACACTGAGACCCAGAGAGGCAGAGACCCTGAGAAAACGAAACGCAGAGACCAAGAGACCCTGAGACCCAGAGATACTGAGACCCAAAGACCCAGAGACTCAGAGACCCCGAGACCACGAGACCCTGAGACACTGAGATCCAGAGACCCACAGACCCGCAGACGCAGAGACCCAGAGACCCTGAGACACTGAGACATTGAGACCCTGAGGCACTGAGACATTGTAAAATGAGACCCAGAGACACCGAGACCCATAGACCCTGAGACACTGTGACCAAGAGGCCCTGTGAACCTGTGACACAGTGACCCAGAGACCAAGAGACCCAGAAAACCAGAGATCCAGTGACACAGAGACACCAAGACCCTGAGACACAGAGACTCAGAGACCGAGAGACGCTGAGACCCTGAGACACAGAGACCTAGAGACCCTGAGACACTGAGACACAGAGACACAAGAGACCCTTAGACCCATAGACCCTGAGACACTGAGACTTTGAGACACTGAGACCCTGAGACAGTGAGACACTGAGACCCAGAGATCCAGAGACCAAGAGACCCTGAGAACCTGAGACCCAGGGACCCAGAGACACTGAGACACAGGGACCCAGAGACTCAGAGATCCTGCGATCTTGAGACACTGTGACACTGAGACCAAGAGACCTAGAGACACTGAGACAATGAGACACTGAGACACATAGACCCAGTGACCCAGAGACACTGAGACCCAGAGACCCAGAGACCCAGAGAGCCTGAAACCCTGAGACACTGAGACACTGAGACCCAGAGACACTGAGACACTGGGACACAGAGACCAAGAGACCCTGAAACCCTGAGACACTGAGACACTGAAACCCAGAGACACTGAGACCTTGGGACACAGAGACCCAGAGATCCTGAGACACTGAAACCCTGAGACACTGAGACACAGAGAGCAGAGACCCAGAGACCCAGGGAACTGGAGACACAGAGAAACTGAGACTTTGAGACTCTGAAACCCAGAGACCCACAGACCCAGAGACACTGAGACTGTGCGACACAGAGACCCAGAGACATAGAGTCACAGAGACACTGAGACACAGGGACACAGATCCTGAGACACTGAATCCCTGAGACACTGAGACACAGAGGCCCAGAGACCCAATGACCTTGAGACACTGAGACACATAGACCCAGTGACACAGAGATCCTGAGACCCAGTGACCCAGAGACCCAGAGACCTTGAGACACTGAGACAGTGAGACCCCGAGACATGAGACACTGAGACCCATAGACCCAGAGGACCTGAGACACTGAGAGACTGAGACTTTGAGACACTGAGGCCCAGAGACCCAGAGACCCTGTGTCACTGAGACACTGAGAAACAGGGACCCAGAGACTCAGAGGCCCTGAGACCTTGAGACAGTGAGACACTGAGACACAGACACCCAGAGACCCAATGACCCTGAGACATTAAGATACTGAGACACATAGACCCAGTGTCCCAGAGACCCTGAGACCCAGTGACCCAGAGACCGAGAGAACTTGAGACCCTGAGACACTGAGACCCTGAGACACTGAAACCCTGAGACACAGAGACACTGAGACACAGAGACACTGAGACACTGAGACACAGAGTCCAGAGACCCAGAGACCCATAGACCCTGAGACACTGAGGGACTGAGACTTTGAGACACTGAGACCCAGAGACCCAGAGCTATTGTGACACTGAGACCCAGAGACCCAGAGACACTGAGACACTGAGGCACTCAGACACAGGGACCCAGAGACTCAGAGAACCTGAGACACTGAGACCCAGTGACCCAGAGACTAAGAGACCCTGAGACCCGAAGACCCTGAGACACTCAGACCCAGAGACCCAGAGACACTGAGACACGAGGACACACACACCCAGAGAGCCTGAGACACTGAAACCCTTAGACATTGAGACCCAGAGACCCGGAGACACCGAGAGACTGAGACTTTGAGACAGTGAGACCCAGAGACCCACAGAAACAGAGACACTGATACACAGAGACCCAGAGACCCTGAGTCACTGAGACACTGAGACACAGGGACCCAGAGACTCAGAGACCCTGTGACCTTCCAACACTGAGACCCAGAGACCCAGAGACCCAATGACCCTGACACAGTGAGACACTGAGACACATAGACCCAGTGACCCAGAGACCCTGAGACCCAGTGACCCAGAGACCCAGAGACATTGAGACATTGAGACACTGAGACACTGAGAGACTGAGAGACTGAGACTTTGAGACACGGAGACCCTCAGACCCTCAGACACTGAGACACTGAGACCCTGGGACCCAGGGAACCAGAGACCCTGAGACACTGAGACCCTGAGACACTGAGACACTGTGACACTGAGACCCAGTTACCCAGAGACACAGAGGCTCTGAGACACAGAGACAGTGAGATCAACAGACCAAGAGACCCAGAGAACCAGACATCCAGAGACCATGAGACCCTGAGACACTAAGACCCAGGCACGCAGTGACCCAGAGATCCTGAGATCCTGAGACTCTGAGAAACTGAGACCCTGAGACACAGAGACCCAGACACCCTGAGGAACTGAGACCCAGAGACCCAGAGAAACAGAGACCCTGCGACACAGAGACAGTGAGACCCACAGACCAAGAGAACCAGAGATCCAGAGACCCGGAGACCCTGAGACGCTGAGACCCTGAGACACTGAGACACTGTGACACTGAGACACTGAGACCCTCAGACCCTGAGACACTGGGAACCTGAGACCCAGAGACCCTGAGACACTGAGCCACAGAGACGCAGAGACCCTCAGGCACTGAGACACTGAGCCCTGAGACACAGAGACACTGAGCCCTGAGACACTGAGGCACTGAGACACTGAGGCACTGAGGCCCTGAGCCCCTGAGACACTGAGGCCCTGAGCCCCTGAGACACTGGGACACTGAGACCCAGAGACCCTGAGACACAGCGACACAGAGACCCTGAGACCCTCAGACACTGAGACACTGAGACCCTGGGACCCAGGGAACCAGAGACCCCGAGACACTGAGACACTGAGACACTGTGACACTGAGACCCAGTTACCCAGAGACACAGAGACTCTGAGACACAGAGACAGTGAGATCAACAGACCAAGAGACCCAGAGAACCAGACATCCAGAGACCATGAGACCCTGAGACACTAAGACCCAGGCACGCAGTGACCCAGAGATCCTGAGATCCTGAGACTCTGAGACACTGAGACCCTGAGACACAGAGACCCAGACACCCTGAGGAACTGAGACCCAGAGACCCAGAGAAACAGAGACCCTGCGACACAGAGACAGTGAGACCCACAGACCAAGAGACCCAGAGAACCAGAGATCCAGAGACCCGGAGACGCTGAGACCCTGAGACACTGAGACACTGTGACACTGAGACACTGAGACCCTGAGACCCACAGACCCTGAGACACTGAGACACTGAGACCCTGAGACACTGAGACACAGAGACACTGAGCCCGGAGACACGGAGACACTGAGACACAGAGGCACTGAGGCCCTGAGCCCCTGAGACACTGAAACTCTGAGTCCCTGACACTCTGAGACACTGAGAAACTGAGACCCTGAGGCACTGACACAATGTGACCATGAGACCCTGAGACACTGAGACACTGAAAACCCTGAAGCCGAGAGACCCTGAGGAAATGAGACACTGAGAACCTGAGACAATGACACACTGAGACACTGAGACCCTGGGACCCAGGGTACCAGAGACCCTGAGACACTGAGAGACTGTGACCATGAGACCCAGAGACACTGAGACCCTGAGAAAACTGATACACTGAGACCCAGAAACCCTGAGAACGAGAGATCCAGAGACCCTGAGACCCAGAGGCCCTGAGACCCTGAGACCCTGAGACACACAGGCCCTGAGACCCTAAGACCCTGAGACCCTGAGACCCAGAGGACCTGAGACCCTGAGACCCTGAGACCCAGAGGACCTAAGACCCTGAGACACTGAGACATTGAGACTCAGAGACACAGAGACCCAGAGGCCCTGAGACCCTGAGACACTGAGACACTGAGACCCAGAGGACCTGAGACACTGAGAACCTGAGACCCTGAGACACAGAGACCCTGAGACCCAGATGCCCTGAGGTCCTGAGGTCCTGAGACCATGAGACATTGAGACCCTGAGACCCAGAGGCACTGAGACCCTGAGAAACAGAGACCCAGAAGCCCTGAGACCCTGAGACCCTGAGACACAGAGACCCAGAGGCCCTGAGACACTGAGACACTGAGACCCTGAGACCCAGAGGACCTGAGACCCTGAGACACTGAGACATTGAGACTCAGAGACACAGAGACCCAGAGGCCCTGAGACCCTGAGACACTGAGACACTGAGACCCAGAGGACCTGAGACACTGAGAACCTGAGACCCTGAGACACAGAGACCCAGAGGCCCTGAGACCCGAAGACACAGAGACCCTGAGACCCAGATGCCCTGAGGTCCTGAGGTCCTGAGACCCTGAGACATTGAGACCCTGAGATCAGAGGCCCTGAGACCCTGAGACACAGAGGCCCAGAGGCCCTGAGACCCTGAGACACAGAGACCCATAGGCCCTGAGACCCTGAGACACTGAGACCCTGAGACCCAGAGGCCCTGAGAACCTGCGACCCTGAGACACTGAGACTCAGAGACCCAGAGGCCCTGAGACACAGAGACCCAGAAGTCCTGAGACACTGAGACACCGAAACACTGAGACCCAGAGGCCCTGAGACCCTGAGACACTGAGACATTGAGACTCAGAGTCCCAGAGGCCCTGAGAACCTGCGACCCTGAGACACTGAGACTCAGAGACCCAGAGGCCCTGAGACACAGAGACCGAGAAGTCCTAAGACACTGAGACACCGAAACACTGAGACCCAGAGGCCCTGAGACCCTGAGACACTGAGACATTGAGACTGAGAGTCCCAGAGGCCCTGAGACCCTCAGACCCTAAGACACTGAGACATGGACACTCAGAGACCGTGAGACCCAAAGACCCTGAGACCCTGAGACACAGAGACCCAGAGGCCCTGAGACCCTGAGACACTGAGACCCTGAGACCCAGAGGCCCTGAGACCCTGAGAACCTGAGACACTGAGACATTGAGACTCAGAGACCCAGAGGCCGTGAGACCCTGAAACGCAGAGACCCAGAGACCCTGAGGGACTGAGACCCTGAGACACTGAGACCCTGAAACCCAGAGGCCCTGAGACCCTGAGACATAGAGACCCAGATGCCCTGAGACCCTGAGACCCTGAGACACAGAGACCCAGAGGCCCTGAGACCCTGAGACACTGAGACTCAGAGGCCCTGAGACCCTGAGACACTGTGACTCAGAGACCCAGAGGCCCTGAGACACTGAGACACTGTGACTCAGAGACCCAGAGACCCAGAGGCCCTGAGACCCTGAGACCCTGAGACAGAGAAACCCAGAGGCCCTGAGACCCTGAGACCCAGAGACCCAGAGGCCCTGAGACCCTGAGACACAGAGACCCAGAGACCCTGATACACAGAGACCCTGAGACATTGAGAGTCAGAGACCCAGAGACCCAGAGACACAGAGACCCAGAGGCCCTGAGACCCTGATACACTGAGACCCTGAGACATTGAGAGTCAGAGACCCAGAGACCCTGAGACACTGAGACCCTGAGACCCAGAGGCCCTGAGACCCTGAGAACCTGAGACACTGAGAGATTGAGACTCAGAGACCTAGAGGCCCTGAGACCCTGAGACACAGAGAACCTGAAACCCAGAGGACCTGAGACCCTGAGACATAGAGACCCAGATGCCCTGAGACCCTGAGACCCTGAGACACAGAGACCCAGAGGCCCTGAGACCCTGAGACCCTGAGACTCTGACACACTGAGACCCTGAGACCCAGATGCCCTGAGACCCTGAAACCCTGAGACACAGAGACCCAGATGCCCTGAGACACAGAGAGCCAGAGGCCCTGAGACCCTGAGACCCTGAGACTCTGAAACACTGAGACCCTGAGTCCCTGAGACCCAGAGGCCCTGAGACCCTGAGACACTGAGACTCAGAGGCCCTGAGACCCTGAGACACTGTGACTCAGAGACCCAGAGACCCAGAGGCCCTGAGATACTGACACACTGTGACTCAGAGACCCAGAGACCCAGAGGCCCTGAGACCCTGAGACCCTGAGACAGAGAAACCCAGTGGCCCTGAGACCCTGAGACCCTGAGACCCAGAGACCCAGAGGCCCTGAGACCCTGAGACACAATGACCCAGAGACCCTGATACACTGAGACATTGAGAGTCAGAGACACAGAGACCCTGAGACCCTGAGACACAGAGACCCAGAGGCCCTGAGACCCTGAGACACTGAGACCCAGAGGCCCTGAGACCTTGAGAACCTGAGACACTGAGAGATTGAGACTCAGAGACCCAGAGGTCCTGAGACCCTGAGACACAGAGACACAGAGACCCTGAGGGACTGAGACCCTGAGACCTAGAGGCCCTGAGACCCTGAGAACCTGAAACCCAAAGGCCCTGAGACCCTGAGACATAGAGACCCAGATGCCCTGAGACCCTGAGACACAGAGACCCAGAGGCCTTGAGGGACTGAGACCCTGAGACCTAGAGGCCCTGAGACCCTGAGACCCTGAGACACTGAGACCCTGAAACCCAGAGGCCCTGAGACCCTGAGACAATGAGACAGAGAGACCCAGAGGCCCTGAGACCCAGAGACCCTGAGACCCTGAGACATAGAGACCCAGATGCCCTGAGACCCTGAGACCCTGAGACACTGAGACATTGAGAATCAGAAACCCAGAGACCCAGAGGACATGAGACAGAGAGACCCAGAGGCCCTGAGACCCTGTGGCACTGAGACCCTGAGACCGAGAGGCCCTGACACCCTGAGAGACAGTGACCCAGAGGCCCTGAGACCCTGAGACACTGAGACTCTGAGACAATGAGACCCTGAGACCCAGAGGCCCTGAGACACTGAGACACTGTGACTCAGAGACCCAGAGACCCAGAGGCCCTGAGACACTGAGACACTGTGACTCAGAGACCCAGAGACCCAGAGGCCCTGAGACCCTGAGATCCTGAGACACAGAGA
Source organism: Carcharhinus amblyrhynchos (assembly GCF_965287045.1). Lineage (NCBI taxonomy): Eukaryota > Metazoa > Chordata > Chondrichthyes > Carcharhiniformes > Carcharhinidae > Carcharhinus > Carcharhinus amblyrhynchos. The sequence continues at coordinate 232,297 of NW_027649971.1, forward strand.
CCCAGAGGCCCTGAGACCCTGAGAACCAGAGACCAAGAGACCCAGGGGCCCTGAGACCCTGAGACACAGAGACCCAGAGACCCAGAGAACCTGAGACCTATAGGCCCTGAGACCCTGAGGCACTGAGACCCTGAGACTGAGAGGCCCTGAGACCCTGAGAGACAGTGACCCAGAGGCCCTGAGAGAGTGAGACACAGAGCCCCAGAGGCCCTGAGACAGTGAGACACAGAGACCCAGAGGCCCTGAGACCCTGAGACCCAGAGACCCTGAGACCCTGAGAAATTGAGACATTGAGAATCAGAATCCCAGAGACCCATAGGACATGAGACAGATAGACCCAGAGGCCCTGAGAACCTGAGACCCTGAGGCACTGAGACCGAGAGGCCCTGAGACCCTGAGAGACAGTGACCCAGAGGCCCTGAGACAGTGAGACACAGAGACACAGAGGCCCTGAGACCCTGAGACACAGAGACCCAGAGGCCCTGAGACCCTGAGACACAGAAACCCAGAGGCCCTGAGACACTGAGACACAGAGACCCTGAGACACTGAGAAATTGAGACACAGAGACCCAGACGCGCTGAGACCCTGAGACACTGAGACTCAGAGACACAGAGACCCAGAGGCCCTGAGACACTGAGACTTGAGACCCTAAGACACAGAGACCCTGAGACCCAGAGGAACTGAGACCCTGAGACACAGAGACCCAAAGGCCCTGAGACCCTGAGACCCTAAGACAGTGAGAAATTGAGACCCAGAGACCCAGAGGCCCTGAGACACTGAGACCCTGAGTCCCTGAGACACAGAGACCCAGAGACACAGAGGCCCTGAGACCCTGAGACCCTGAGACCCTGAGACACAGAGACCCAGAGGCCCTGAGACCCTGAGACCCAGAGACCCAGAGGCCCTGAGACCCTGAGACACAGAGACCCAGAGACCCTGAGACCCTGAGACCTATAGGCCCTGAGGCACTGAGACCCTGAGACCGAGAGGCCCTGAGACCCTGAGAGACAGTTACCCAGAGGCCCTGAGACAGTGAGACACAGAGACCCAGAGGCCCTGAGACCCTGAGACCCTGAGACACTGAGACCCAGGGGCCCTGAGACCCAGAGGCCCTGAGACCCTGAGACACTGAGACACTGAGACTCAGAGACACAGAGACCCAGAGACCCAGAGGCTCTGAGACACTGAGACCCTGAGACCCAGAGTCCCTGAGGCCATTAGACCCTGAGACACTGAGACCCAGAGGCCCTGAGACCCTGAGACCCTGAGACACTGAGACCCAGAGGCCCTGAGGCCCTGAGACACAGAGACCCTGAGACCGAGAGGCCCTGAGACCCTGAGAGACAGTGACCCAGAGGCCCTGAGCCAGTGAGACACAGAGACCCAGAGACCCTGAGACCCTGAGACTCAGAGACCCAGAGGCCCTGAGACCCTGAGACACAGAGACCCTGAGACCCTGAGACGCTGAGAAATTGAGACCCAGAAATCCAGAGGCACTGAGACACTGAGACTCAGTGACACAGAGACCCAGAGACCCAGAGGCCCTGAGACACTGAGACCCAGAAGCCCTGAGACCCTGAGACATAGAGACCCAGAGGCCCTGAGCCCCTGAGACCCTAAGACTCTGAGACACTGAGACCCTGAGACCCAGAGGCCCTGAGACCCTGAGACACTGAGAATCAGAGGCCCTGAGACACTGAGACCCTGAGACACTGAGAAACTGAGACCCAGAGGCCCTGAGACCCTGAGACCCTGAGACTCAGAGTCCCTGAGGCCGTGAGACCCTGAGACACAGAGACCCAGAGGCCTTGAGGGACTGAGACCCTGAGACCTAGAGGCCCTGAGACCCTGAGACCCTGAGACACTGAGACCCTGAGACCCAGAGGCCCTGAGACCCAGAGGCCCTGAGACCCTGAGACATAGAGACCCAGATGCCCTGAGACCCTGAGAAGCTGAGACACAGAGACCCAGAGGCCCTGAGACACTGAGACCCTGAGACCCAGAGGCCCTGAGACCCTGAGGCACTGAGAGCCTGAGACCGAGAGGCCCTGAGACCCTGAGAGACAGTGACCCAGAGGCCCTGAGCCAATGAGACACAGAGACCCAGAGGCCCTGAGACGCTGAGACCCTGAGACACAGAGACCCAGAGGCCCTGAGACCCTGAGTCCCTGAGACACTGAGAAATTAAGACCCAGAGACCCAGAGGCCCTGAGACCCTGAGACACTGAGACCCTGAGACCCGGAGACACCGAGAGACTGAGACTTTGAGACAGTGAGACCCAGAGACCCACAGAAACAGAGACACTGATACACAGAGACCCAGAGACCCTGAGTCACTGAGACACTGAGACACAGGGACCCCGAGACTCAGAGACCCTGTGACCTTGCAACACTGAGACACAGAGACCCAGAGACCCAATGACCCTGACACAGTGACCCAGAGACCCAGAGACCTTGAGACATTGAGACACTGAGACCCTGAGACCCTGAGACACTGAGATCCTGAGACACTGAGACACAGAGACCCTGAGACACTGTGACACTGAGATACAGAGACCCTGAGACCCAGACACCCAATGACCTTGAGACCCTGAGACACTGAGACCCAGAGACCATGAGACACTGAGACCCAGAGACCCAGAAACGAAGACACTCTGAGTCACTGAGACACAAAGACCCAGAGACACTGAGAAACGGAGACACTGAGACCCAGAGACCTTGAGACACTGAGACCCTGAGACACTGAGACCCAGAGCCCCTGAGAGCCTGAGAAACTGAGGCACTGAGACACTGAGACCCAGAGACCTTGAGACCCAGAGACCAGAGTCCCAGAGACCCTGAGACCCAGAGTCACTGAGACACTGAGACCCTGAGACCCTGAGACCCAGAGTCACTGAGTCACTGAGACACTGAGACACAGGGACACTGAGACCATGAGAAACTGAGACCCAGAGACACTGGGACACTGAGACACTGAGACCATGAGAAACTGAGACCCAGAGACACAGACATTGAGACCCAGAGAAAAAGAGACCCTGAGAAACTGAAACACTGAGACCCATGGACGCTGAGACCCAGGGACCCAGAGACCCTGGGACCCAGAGGCCCAGAGACCCTGAGATCCAGAAACCCTGAGACCCTGAGACCCAGAGACACTGAGACACTAAGACGCAGAGCCCCAGAGACCCAGAGACTCTGAGACCCAGTTATCCAGAGACCATCTGACAATGAGACCCAGAGACCCGGAGACCCTGAGACACCGAGACCCAGAGACTCAGAGACTCTGAGACCCAGAGAACCAGACACCCAGAGACCCTGAGACACTGAGACCCTGTGACACTGAGACACTGAGACCCTGAGACACTGAGAAACTGAGACACTGAGACCTAAAGACACAGAGACCCAGAGACCCGGAGACCCTGAGACACTGAGACCCAGAGACCCAGAGACACTGAGACCCTGAGACACTTAGACATTGAGACAGTGAGACACAGAGACACTGTGACCCTGAGACACTGAGACACAGAGACCCCGAGACCCAGAGACCCAGAGACACGGAGACACTGAGACACTGGGACCCTGAGACACTGAGAACCTGAGATACTGAGACATGAGACCCTGACACCCTGACACCCTGACACACTGAGACACTGCGGCACTGATACCCAGAGACTCTGAGACACTGAGACCCTGAGACCCAGAGACCCTGAGACCCAGAGAGGCTGAGACACTGAGACCCTCCGCCACTGAGACACTGAGACACTGCAAACCTGAAACCCTGAGACCCTGAGCCGCTGAGACACCGAGAGACTGAGACTCTGAGAACCTGAGACACTGAGACCCGGAGACACTGAAACACTGAGACCCAGGGACCCAGAGATGCGGATACCCTGTGACCATGGGACCCAGAGAAAATTAGACACTGATTCCCAGGGACCCTGAGACCCAGAGACCCTGAGACCCTGAGACACTGGGACACTGAGACATGGAGACACTGAGACCCTGAGAAACTGAGAGCTGTGACTCTGAGAAATTGAGATCCAGAGACACAGAGACCCAGAGACCCTGAGAAACTGAGACCCAGAGACCCAGAGAAACAGTGACCCTGAGACACAGAGACAGTGAGACCAACAGACCAAGAGACCCTGAGACCCAGAGACCCTGAGATACAGAGACACAGAGACCCAGAGACCCTCAGACGCTGAGACACTGAGACCCTGAGACACTGGGACATTGAGACACTGCAACCCTGAAACCCTCAGACCCTGAGACCCAGAGACCCAGAGACCCAGTGAAACTGAGACCCTGAGACACTGAGACCCGGAGACCCTGAGACACTGAGACCCTGAAACACTGAGACACTGAGAACTTGAGACACTGAGAGCTGAGACTCTGAGACCCTGAATCCCTGAGACGCAGAGACCCTGAGACCCTGAGACACTGAGACCCTGAATCCCAGAGGCCCTGAGACCCTGAGACAATGAGGCACAGAGACCCAGAGACCCTGAGACCCTGAGACACAGGGACCCAGAGGCACTGAGACCCTGAGACCCTGAGACATTGAGAAATTGAGACCCAGAAACCCAGAGGCCCTGAGACACTGAGACACTGAGACTCAGTGACACAGAGACCCTGAGGCCCTGAGACCCTGAGACACTGAGACCCTGAGACACAGAGGCCCAGAGGCCCTGAGACCCTGAGTCACTGAGACCCTGAGACCGAGAGGCCCTGAGACCCTGAGACCCTGAGACACTGAGACATTGATACTCAGAAACCCAGAGATCCAGAGGCCCTGAGACCCTGAGACGCTGAGACACTGAGACACTGAGACCCTGAGACCCAGAGGCCCTGAGACCCTGAGACACAGAGACCCAGAGGCCCTGAGACCCTGAGACCCAGAGACCCAGAGACCCAGAGGCCCTGAGACACAGAGACCCAGAGACCCAGAGACCTATAGGCCTGAGACACAGAGACCCAGAGGCCCTGAGACCCTGAGACCCTGAGACACTGAGACTCAGAGACCCTGAGTCACTGAGACCCTGAGACACTGAGACCCTGAGACACTGAGACCCTGAGACACTGAGACACTGAGACCCTGAGACACTGAGGCACTGAGACCCTGAGACCCTGAGACACTGAGACCCTGAGACACTGAGACACTGAGACCCTGAGACACTGAGACACTGCGACACTGAGACACAAGGCACTGAGACATTGAGACACTGAGACCCTGAGACACTAAGACCCTGAGGCCCTGAGACATTCAGTCCCTGAGACCCTGAGATACAAAGCACTGAGACCCAGAGACTCTGAGACACGGAGACCCTGAGACCCAGAACCGCAGAGACCCTGAGACAGTGTGACACTGAGACCCTGAGACTCAGAGACCCGGACACCCAGTTTCCCAGAGACCCTGAGAAATTGAGACCCTGAAACACCGAGACCCTGAGACACTGAGACCCAGAGGCCCTGAGAACCTGAGACCCGGAGGCACTGAGACCCTGACACCGAGATGCCCTGAGACCCTGAGAGACACTGACCCAGAGGCCCTGAGACAGTGAGACACAGAGACCCAGAGGCCCTGAGACACTGAGACCCTGAGACACTGAGACCCAGAGGCTCTGAGACCCTGAAGCCCTGAGACCCTGAGACATAGAGACCCAGAGGCCCTGAGACCCTGAGACCCTGAGACCCTGAGACCCAGAGGCCCTGAGACCCTGAGACCCTGAGACCCAGAGACCCAGAGGCCCAGAGGCCCTGAGACCCTGAGACACTGAGACTCAGAGACCCATAGGCCCTGAGACCCTGAGTCACTGAGACCCTGAGACCGAGAGGCCCTGAGACCCTGAGACACTGAGACATTGATACTCAGAAACCCAGAGATCCAGAGGCCCTGAGACCCTGAGACGCTGAGACACTGAGACAATGAGACCCTGTGACCCAGAGGCCCTGAGACCCTGAGACACAGAGACCCAGAGGCCCTGAGACCCTGAGACCCAGAGACCCAGAGACCCAGAGGCCCTGAGACACAGAGACCCAGAGACCCAGAGACCTATAAGCCTGAGACACAGAGACCCAGAGGCCCTGAGACCCTGAGACCCTGAGACACTGAGACTCAGAGACCCAGAGACTCTGAGAACCAGAGATCCAGAGACCCAGAGACCCTGAAACCCTGAGACACTGAGACCCTGAGACCCTGAGTCACTGAGACCCTGAGACACTGAGACCCTGAGACACTGAGACCCTAAGACACTGAGACCCTGAGACACTGAGACACTGAGACACTGAGACCCTGAGACCCTGAGACACTGAGACACTGAGGCCCTGAGACACTGAGACCCTGAGACACTGAGACACTGCGACACTGAGACACAAGGCACTGAGACATTGAGACACTGAGACCCTGAGACACTAAGACCCTGAGGCCCTGAGACATTCAGTCCCTGAGACCCTGAGATACAGAGCACTGAGACCCAGAGACTCTGAGACTCTGAGACACGGAGACCCTGAGACCCAGAACCGCAGAGACCCTGAGACAGTGTGACACTGAGACCCTGAGACTCAGAGACCCGGACACCCAGTTTCCCAGAGACCCTGAGAAATTGAGACCCTGAAACACCGAGACACTGAGACCCAGAGGCCCTGAGAACCTGAGACCCGGAGGCACTGAGACCCTGACACCGAGATGCCCTGAGACCCTGAGAGACAGTGACCCAGAGGCCCTGAGACACTGAGACCCTGAGACACTGAGACCCAGAGGCCCTGAGACCCTGAAGCCCTGAGACCCTGAGACATAGAGACCCAGAGGCCCTGAGACCCTGAGACCCTGAGACACAGAGACCCAGATGCCCTGAGACCCTGAGACCCTGAGACCCTGAGACCCAGAGGCCCAGAGGCCCTGAGACCCTGAGACACTGAGACTCAGAGACCCAGAGGCCCTGAGACCCTGAGACACTGAGACTCAGAGACACAGAGACCCAGAGGCCCTGAGACACTGAGACCCTGAGACATAGAGACCCAGATGCCCTGAGACCCTGAGACCCTGAGACCCTGAGACACAGAGACCCAGAGGCCCTGAGAACCTGAGAACCTGAGGCACTGAGACCCTGAGACCGAGAGGCCCTGAGACCCTGAGACACTGAGACCCTGAGACCCTGAGACACTGAGAAATTGAGACACAGTGACCCAGACGCCCTGAGACCCTGAAACACTGAGACTCAGAGACACAGAGACCCAGAGGCCCTGAGACACTGAGACTTGAGACCCTGAGACACAGAGACCCTGAGACTAAGGGGAACTGAGACCCTGAGACACTGAGACATTGAGACTCAGAGACCCAGCGATCCAGAGGCCCTGAGACCCTGAGACACTGAGACACTGAGACCCTGAGTCCCAGAGGCCCTGAGCCAGTGAGACACAGAGACCCAGAGGCCCTGAGGCCCTGAGACCCTGAGACACAGAGACCCAGAGGCCCTGAGACCCTGAAGCCCTGAGACCCTGAGACATAGAGACCCAGAGGCCCTGAGACCCTGAGACCCTGAGACACAGAGACCCAGAGGCCCTGAGACCCTGAGACCCTGAGACCCAGAGGCCCAGAGGCCCTGAGACCCTGAGACACTGAGACTCAGAGACCCGGAGGCCCTGAGACCCTGAGTCACTGAGACCCTGAGACCGAGAGGCCCTGAGACCCTGAGACCCTGAGACACTGAGACATTGATACTCAGAAACCCAGAGATCCAGAGGCCCTGAGACCCTGAGACGCTGAGACACTGAGACACTGAGACCCTGAGCCCCAGAGGCCCTGAGACCCTGAGACCCTGAGACACAGAGACCCAGAGGCCCTGAGACCCTGAGACCCAGAGACCCAGAGACCTATAGGCCTGAGACACAGAGACCCAGAGGCCCTGAGACCCTGAGACCCTGAGACTCAGAGACCCAGAGACTCTGAGAACCAGAGATCCAGAGACCCAGAGACCCTGAAACCCTGAGACACTGAGACCCTGAGACCCTGAGTCACTGAGACCCTGAGACACTGAGACCCTGAGACACTGAGACCGTAAGACACTGAGACACTGAGACCCTGAGACACTGAGACCCTGAGACCCTGAGACACTGAGACCCTGAGACACTGAGACACTGAGACCCTGAGATACTGAGACCCTGAGACACTGAGACACTGCGACGCTGAGACACAAGGCACTGAGACATTGAGACACTGAGACCCTGAGACACTAAGACCCTGAAGCCCTGAGACATTCAGTCCCTGAGACCCTGAGATACAGAGCACTGAGACACAGAGACTCTGAGACTCTGAGACACAGAGACCCTGAGACCCAGAACCGCAGAGACCCTGAGACAGTGTGACACTGAGACCCTGAGACTCAGAGACCCGGACACCCAGTTTCCCAGAGACCCTGAGAAATTGAGACCCTGAAACACCGAGACCCTGAGACACTGAGACACTGAGACCCAGAGGCCCTGAGAACCTGAGACCCGGAGGCACTGAGACCCTGACACCGAGATGCCCTGAGACCCTGAGAGACACTGACCCAGAGGCCCTGAGACAGTGAGACACAGAGACCCAGAGGCCCTGAGACCCTGAGACCCTGAGACACTGAGACCCAGAGGCCCTGAGACCCTGAAGCCCTGAGACCCTGAGACATAGAGACCCAGAGGCCCTGAGACCCTGAGACCCTGAGACACAGAGACCCAGAGGCCCTGAGACCCTGAGACCCTGAGACCCAGAGACCCAGAGGCCCAGAGGCCCTGTGACCCTGAGACACTGAGACTCAGAGACCCAGTGGCCCTGAGACCCTGAGACACTGAGACTCAGAGACACAGAGACCCAGAGGCCCTGAGACACTGAGACCCTGAGACCCAGAGTCCCTGAGGCCGTGAGACACTGAGACACAGTGACCCAGAGGCCTTGAGGGACTGAGACCCTGAGACCCTGAGACACTGAGACCCTGAATCCCAGAGGCCCTGAGCCAGTGAGACACAGAGACCCAGAGGCCCAGAGGCCCTGAGACCCAGAGACCCTGAGACATAGAGACCCAGATGCCCTGAGACCCTGAGACCCTGAGACACTGAGACCCAGAGGCCCTGAGAACCTGAGAACCTGAGGCACTGAGACCCTGAGACCGAGAGGCCCTGAGACCCTGAGACACAGAGACCCTGAGACCCTGAGACACTGAGAAATTGAGACACAGAGACCCAGACGCCCTGAGACCCTGAGACACTGAGACTCAGAGACACAGAGACCCAGAGGCCCTGAGACACTGAGACTTGAGACCCTGAGACACAGAGACCCTGAGACCCAGAGGAACTGAGACCCTGAGACACTGAGACATTGAGACTCAGAGACCCAGAGATCCAGAGGCCCTGAGACCCTGAGACCCTGAGACACTGAGACACTGAGACCCTGAGCCAGTGAGACACAGAGACCCAGAGGCCCTGAGGCCCTGAGACCCTGAGACACAGAGACCCTGAGACCCTGAGACACTGAGACCCTGAGACCCTGAGACACAGAGACCCAGAGGCCCTGAGACACTGAGACCCTGAGACCCTGAGACACAGAGACCCAGAGGCCCTGAGACCCTGAGACCCAGTGACCCAGAGACCCAGAGGCCGTGAGACCCTGAGACACAGAGACCCAGAGACCCTGAGACCCAGAGGCCCTGAGACCTATAGGCCCTGAGACCCTGAGACCCTGAGACACTGAGACCCTGTGACCGAGAGGCCCTGAGACCCTGAGAGACAGTTACCCAGAGGCCCTGAGACAGTGAGACACAGAGACCCAGAGGCCCTGAGACCCTGAGACACTGAGACACTGAGACCCAGAGGCCCTGAGACCCTGAGACTCTGAGACACAGAGAAACTGAGACACAGAGACACAGAGACCCAGAGACCCAGACGCTCTGAGACACTGAGACCCTGAGACCCAGAGTCCCTGAGGCCGTGGGACCTGAGACACTGAGACCCAGAGGCCCTGAGACCCTGAGACACAGAGACCCTGAGACCGAGAGGCCCCGAGACCATGAGAGACAGTGACCCAGAGGCCCTGAGCCAGTGAGACACAGAGACCCAGAGACCCTGAGACACAGGGACCCAGAGGCCCTGAGACCCTGAGACACAGAGACCCTGAGACCGAGAGGCCCTGAGACCCTGAGAGACAGTGACCCAGAGGCCCTGAGCCAGTGAGACACAGAGACACAGAGACCCAGAGTCCCTGAGACCCTGAGACAATGAGACACAGAGACCCAGAGGCCCTGAGACCCAGAGACCCTGAGACCCTGAGAGCCTGAGACACTGAGATCTGGAGACACAGAGACCCTGAGACCCTGAGACACCGAGACACTGAAACCCAGAGACCCTGAGACACCGAGACACAGACCCTGAGACCCAGAGAGCCGGATACCCAGAGACCCAGAGACCCTCAGAAACTGAGACTCTCAGTCATTGAGACACAGAGACTCTGAGACACCAAGACACTGAGCCCCTGAGACACTGAGACCCTTACTCACTGAGACCCTGAAACATAGGAACACTGAGACCCTGAGGCCCTGAGACACTGAGACATTGACACATTGAGGCACCGAGACCCTGAGTCACTGAGACACTGAGAAGCTGAGAGACTGAGACCCTGAGACACTGAAACCCTGAAACACAGAGACACTGAGACCCTGAGATACTGAGACACTGAGATAACCAGACACTGAGACCTTGAGACACTGAGACCCTGACACCCTGAGACCCTGAGACACTGAGACCCTGAGACGCAGAGGGACAGAGAAACTGAGACACTGAGACACAGAGACCCAGACACCCAGAGACTCTGAGACCCCGAGACCCCGAGACCCTGAGACCCCGAGACCCCGAGACCCAGAGACCCAGGGACCCTGATTCCTGCGACACTGAGACCCGGAGACCTTGAGACACTAAACACTGAGACACTGAGACATTGAATCCCTGAGACCCAGACACCCAGAGTCCCAGAGACCCAGATAACCATGGACCCTGAGACCCTGAGGCACTGAGACCCTGAGACACAGAGGCCCTCAAACCCAGAGACCCAGAGACACACAGGCCCTGAGACCCTGAGACACTGAGAGCCAGAGACCCTGAGACACTGGGACATTGAGACCCGGATACCCTGAGACACTGACACCCTGAGACACTGAGACCCTGAGACACTGAGGCCCAGAGGCCCAGAGACCCTGAGACCAAGAGACCCAGAGACCCTGAGACACTGAGACCCTGAAATACTGAGATACTGAGACCCTGAGATCCTGAGACACAGAGACCGAGAGACACAGAGACACTGAGACCCTGAGACACTGAGACCCAGAGACCCTGAGACACAGAGACACTGAAACCCTGTGACCCTGAGACAGTGAGACCCTGAGACTCAGAGACACGGGCACCCTGAGACACAGAGACCAGGAGTCCCAGAGACCCAGACCCTGAGACACTGACACACTGAGACACTGAGACACTGAAACCCTGAAACCCTGAAACCCTGAGACCCAGAGACCCAGAGGCCCTGAGACCCTGAGACCTAGAAGCCCTGAGACCCAGAGACACTGAGACCCAGAGACACTGAGACCCAGAGACACTGAAACCCTGTGACCCTGAGATTGTGAGACCCTGAGACTCAGACAAACGGGCACCCTGAGACACAGAGACCAGGAGTCCCAAAGACCCAGACCCTGAGACACTGAGACACTGAGACACTGAAACCCTGAAACCCTGAAACCCTGAGACCCAGAGACCCAGAGGCCCTGAGACCCTGAGACCTAGACGCCCTGAGACCCAGAGACACAGAGACCCAGAGACCCAGAGACCCTGAGACCTAGAGGCCCTGAGACCCAGACACTGAGAACCAGAGATCCAGAGACCCAGAGACCCTGAAACCCTGAGACATTGAGACCCTGAGACCCTGAGTCACTGAGACCCTGAGACACTGAGACCCTGAGACACTGAGACCCTAAGACACTGAGACCCTGAGGCACTGAGACACTGAGACCCTGAGACACTGAGACCCTGAGACCCTGAGACCCAGAGGCCCTGAGACCCTGAGTCACTGAGACCCTGAGACCGAGAGGCCCTGAGACCCTGAGACCCTGAGACACTGAGACATTGATACTCAGAAACCCAGAGATCCAGAGGCCCTGAGACCCTGAGACGCTGAGACACTGAGACACTGAGACCCTGAGACCCAGAGGCCCTGAGACCCTGAGACCCTGAGACACAGAGACCCAGAGGCCCTGAGACCCTGAGACACAGAGACCCAGAGGCCCAGAGACACAGAGACCCAGAGACACAGAGACCTATAGGCCTGAGACACAGAGACCCAGAGGCCCTGAGACCCTGAGACCCTGAGACACTGAGACTCAGAGACCCAGAGACTCTGAGAACCAGAGATCCAGAGACCCAGAGACCCTGAAACCCTGAGACCCTGAGACCCTGAGACCCTGAGTCACTGAGACCCTGAGACACTGAGACCCTGAGACCCTGAGACCCTGAGACACTGAGACCCTGAGACACTGAGACACTGAGACCCTGAGACACTGAGACACTGAGACCCTGAGACACTGAGACACTGCGACACTGAGACACAAGGCACTGAGACATTGAGACACTGAGACCCTGAGACACTAAGACCCTGAGGCCCTGAGACATTCAGTCCCTGAGACCCTGAGATACAGAGCACTGAGACCCAGAGACTCTGAGACTCTGAGACACGGAGACCCTGAGACCCAGAACCGCAGAGACCCTGAGACAGTGTGACACTGAGACCCTGAGACTCAGAGACCCGGACACCCAGTTTCCCAGAGACCCTGAGAAATTGAGACCCTGAAACACCGAGACCCTGAGACACTGAGACACTGAGACCCAGAGGCCCTGAGAACCTGAGACCCGGAGGCACTGAGACCCTGACACCGAGATGCCCTGAGACCCTGAGAGACACTGACCCAGAGGCCCTGAGACAGTGAGACACAGAGACCCAGAGGCCCTGAGACCCTGAGACACTGAGACCCAGAGGCCCTGAGACCCTGAAGCCCTGAGACCCTGAGACATAGAGACCCAGAGGCCCTGAGACCCTGAGACCCTGAGACACAGAGACCCAGAGGCCCAGAGGCCCTGAGACCCTGAGACACTGAGACTCAGAGACCCAGAGGCCCTGAGACCCTGAGACACTGAGACACTGAGACTCAGAGGCCCTGAGACCCTGAGACACTGAGACCCAGAGGCCCTGAGACCCTGAGACACAGAGACCCTGAGACCGAGAGGCCCTGAGACCCTGAGAGACAGTGACCCAGAGGCCCTGAGCCAGTGAGACACAGAGACCCAGAGACCCTGAGACCCTGAGACACAGGGACCCAGAGGCCCTGAGACCCTGAGACACAGTGACCCTGAGACCGAGAGGCCCTGAGACCCTGAGAGACAGTGACCCAGAGGCCCTGAGCCAGTGAGACACATAGACACAGAGACCCAGAGGCCCTGAGACCCTGAGACTCAGAGACCCAGAGGCACTGAGACCCTGAGACAATGAGACACAGAGACCCAGATGCCCAGAGACCCAGAAGCCCTGAGAACCTGAGACATAGAGACCCAGATGCCCTGAGACCCTGAGACCCTGAGACAATGAGACCCAGAGGCCCTGAGACCCTGAGACCCTGAGACTCTGAGACACTGAGACCCTGAGACCCAGAGGCCCAAAGACCCTGAGACACTGAGAGTCAGAGGCCCTGAGACCCTGAGACACTGTGACTCAGAGACCCAGAGACCCAGAGGCCCTGAGACACTGTGAGTCAGAGACCCAGAGGCCCTGACACCCTGAGACTCTGAGACACAGAGACCCAGAGGCCCTGAGACCCTGAGACCCAGAGACCCAGAGACCCAGAGGCCCTGAGACCCTGAGACACAGAGACCCAGAGACCCAGAGACCCTGAGATCCTGAGACCTATAGGCCCTGAGACCCTGAGACCCTGAGGCACTGAGACCCTGAGACCGAGAGGCCCTGAGACCCTGAGAGACAGTGACCCAGAGGCGCTGAGACAATGAGACACAGAGACCAAGAGGCCTTGAGACAGTAAGACACAGAGACCCAGATGCCCTGAGACCCTGAGACCCTGAGACACAGAGACCCAGAGGCCCTGAGGCCCTGAGACACTGAGACACTGAGACTCAGAGACTCAGAGACCCACAGGCCCTGAGACCCTGAGACACTGAGACACTGAGACTCAGAGACACAGAGACCCAGAGGCCCTGAGACACTGAGACCCTGAGACCCAGAGTCCCTGAGGCCGTGAGACCCTGAGAAACAGTGACCCAGAGGCCTTGAGGGACTGAGACCCTGAGACCCTGAATCCCAGAGGCCCTGAGACCCTGAGACAATGAGACACAGAGACCCAGAGGCCCTGAGACCCTGAGACACAGGGACCCAGAGACCCTGAGACCCTGAGACACTGAGAAATTGAGACCCAGAAACCCAGAGGCCCTGAGACCCTGAGACACTGAGATACTGAGACTCAGTGACACAGAGACCCAGAGGCCCTGAGACCCTGAGACACTGAGACCCTGAGACCGAGAGACCCTGAGACCCTGAGACACTGAGACATTGAGACTCAGAAACCCAGAGATCCAGAGGCCCTGAGACCCTGAGATGCTTAGACACTGAGACACTGAGACCCTGAGACACAGAGGCCCTGAGCCACTGAGACACAGAGACCCAGAGGCCCTGAGACCCTGAGACACAGAGACCCAGAGGCCCTGAGACCCTGAGACCCATAGACCCAGAGACCCAGAGACCTATAGGCCTAAGACACAGAGACACAGAGACCCAGAGGCCCTGAGACCCTGAGACACTGAGGAACTGAGACCCTGAGTCCCTGAGACCCTGAGACCCTGAGGCATTGAGACCCTGAGACCGAGAGGCCCTGAGACCCTGAGAGACAGTGGCCTTGAGGACTGAGACCCTGAGACCCTGAGACACTGAGACCCTGAATCCCAGAGGCCCTGAGACCCTGAGACAATGAGACACAGAGACCCAGAGGCCCTGAGACCCAGAGACCCTGAGACATAGAGACCCAGATGCCCTGAGACCCTGAGACCCTGAGACACAGAGACACAGAGACCCAGAGACCCTGAGACCCTGAGACTCAGAGACCCAGAGGCCCTGAGACCCTGAGACCCTGAGACACGGAGACTCAGAGACACAGAGACCCAGAGGCCCTGAGACACTGAGACCCTGAGACCCAGAGTCCCTGAGGCCGTGAGACCTTGAGACACAGTGACCAAGAGGCCTTGAGGGACTGAGACCCTGAGACCCTGAGACACTGAGGCCCTGAATCCCAGAGGCCCTGAGACCCTGAGACAATGAGGCACAGAGACCCAGAGGCCCTGAGACCCTGAGACACAGGGACCCAGAGGCCCTGAGACCCTGAGACACAGAGACCCTGAGACCCTGAGGCATTGAGAAATTGAGACCCAGAAACCCAGAGGCCCTGAGACACTGAGACACTGTGACTCAGTGACACAGAGACCCAGAGGCCCTGAGACCCTGAGACACTGAGATCCTGAGACACAGAGGCCCAGAGGCCCTGAGACCCTGAGTCACTCAGACCCTGAGACCGAGAGGCCCTGAGACCCTGAGACCCTGAGACACTGAGACATTGATACTCAGAAACCCAGAGATCCAGAGGCCCTGAGACCCTGAGACGCTGAGACACTGAGACACTGAGACCCTGAGACCCAGAGGCCCTGAGACCCCGAGACCCTGAGACACAGAGACCCAGATGCCCTGAGACCCTGAGACCCAGAGACCCAGAGACCCAGAGGCCCTGAGACACAGAGACCCAGAGACCCAGAGACCTATAGGCCTGAGACACAGAGACCCAGAGGCCCTGAGACCCTGAGACCCTGAGACACTGAGACTCAGAGACCCAGAGACTCTGAGAACCAGAGATCCAGAGACCCAGAGACCCTGAAACCCTGAGACCCTGAGACCCTGAGACCCTGAGTCACTGAGACCCTGAGACACTGAGACCCTGAGACCCTGAGACCCTGAGACACTGAGACCCTGAGACACTGAGACACTGAGACACTGAGACCCTGAGACACTGAGACACTGAGACCCTGAGACACTGAGACACTGCGACACTGAGACACAAGGCACTGAGACATTGAGACACTGAGACCCTGAGACACTAAGACCCTGAGGCCCTGAGACATTCAGTCCCTGAGACCCTGAGATACAGAGCACTGAGACCCAGAGACTCTGAGACTCTGAGACACGGAGACCCTGAGACCCAGAACCGCAGAGACCCTGAGACAGTGTGACACTGAGACCCTGAGACTCAGAGACCCGGACACCCAGTTTCCCAGAGACCCTGAGAAATTGAGACCCTGAAACACCGAGACCCTGAGACACTGAGACACTGAGACCCAGAGGCCCTGAGAACCTGAGACCCGGAGGCACTGAGACTCTGACACCGAGATGCCCTGAGACCCTGAGAGACACTGACCCAGAGGCCCTGAGACAGTGAGACACAGAGACCCAGAGGCCCTGAGACCCTGAGACCCTGAGACACTGAGACCCAGAGGCCCTGAGACCCTGAGACCCTGAGACACAGAGACCCAGAGGCCCAGAGGCCCTGAGACCCTGAGACACTGAGACTCAGAGACCCAGAGGCCCTGAGACCCTGAGACACTGAGACACTGAGACTCAGAGGCCCTGAGACCCTGAGACACTGAGACCCAGAGGCCCTGAGACCCTGAGACACAGAGACCCTGAGACCGAGAGGCCCTGAGACCCTGAGAGACAGTGACCCAGAGGCCCTGAGCCAGTGAGACACAGAGACCCAGAGACCCTGAGACCCTGAGACACAGGGACCCAGAGGCCCTGAGACCCTGAGACACAGAGACCCTGAGACCGAGAGGCCCTGAGACCCTGAGAGACAGTGACCCAGAGGCCCTGAGCCAGTGAGACACATAGACACAGAGACCCAGAGGCCCTGAGACCCTGAGACTCAGAGACCCAGAGGCACTGAGACCCTGAGACAATGAGACACAGAGACCCAGATGCCCAGAGACCCAGAAGCCCTGAGAACCTGAGACATAGAGACCCAGATGCCCTGAGACCCTGAGACAATGAGACCCAGAGGCCCTGAGACCCTGAGACCCTGAGACTCTGAGACACTGAGACCCTGAGACCCAGAGGCCCAAAGACCCTGAGACACTGAGACTCAGAGGCCCTGAGACCCTGAGACACTGTGACTCAGAGACCCAGAGACCCAGAGGCCCTGAGACACTGTGACTCAGAGACCCAGAGGCCCTGAGACCCTGAGACTCTGAGACACAGAGACCCAGAGGCCCTGAGACCCTGAGACACAGAGACCCAGAGACCCAGAGATCCTGAGACCTATAGGCCCTGAGACCCTGAGACCCTGAGGCACTGAGACCCTGAGACCGAGAGGCCCTGAGACCCTGAGAGACAGTGACCCAGAGGCGCTGAGACAATGAGACACAGAGACCAAGAGGCCTTGAGACAGTGAGACACAGAGACCCAGATGCCCTGAGACCCTGAGACCCTGAGACACAGAGACCCAGAGGCCCTGAGGCCCTGAGACACTGAGACACTGAGACTCAGAGACTCAGAGACCCACAGGCCCTGAGACCCTGAGACACTGAGACACTGAGACTCAGAGACACAGAGACCCAGAGGCCCTGAGACACTGAGACCCTGAGACCCAGAGTCCCTGAGGCCGTGAGACCCTGAGAAACAGTGACCCAGAGGCCTTGAGGGACTGAGACCCTGAGACCCTGAGACACTGAGACCCTGAATCCCAGAGGCCCTGAGACCCTGAGACAATGAGACACAGAGACCCAGAGGCCCTGAGACCCTGAGACACAGGGACCCAGAGACCCTGAGACCCTGAGACACTGAGAAATTGAGACCCAGAAACCCAGAGGCCCTGAGACCCTGAGACACTGAGATACTGAGACTCAGTGACACAGAGACCCAGAGGCCCTGAGACCCTGAGACACTGAGACCCTGAGACCGAGAGACCCTGAGACCCTGAGACACTGAGACATTGAGACTCAGAAACCCAGAGATCCAGAGGCCCTGAGACCCTGAGATGCTGAGACACTGAGACACTGAGACCCTGAGACACAGAGGCCCTGAGCCACTGAGACACAGAGACCCAGAGGCCCTGAGACCCTGAGACACAGAGACCCAGAGGCCCTGAGACCCTGAGACCCAGACACCCAGAGACCCAGAGGCCCTGAGACACAGAGACCCATAGACCCAGAGACCCAGAGACCTATAGGCCTAAGACACAGAGACACAGAGACCCAGAGGCCCTGAGACCCTGAGACACTGAGGAACTGAGACCCTGAGTCCCTGAGACCCTGAGACCCTGAGGCATTGAGACCCTGAGACCGAGAGGCCCTGAGACCCTGAGAGACAGTGGCCTTGAGGACTGAGACCCTGAGACCCTGAGACACTGAGACCCTGAGACTCAGTGACACAGAGACCCAGAGGCCCTGAGACCCTGAGACAATGAGACACAGAGACCCAGAGGCCCTGAGACCCAGAGACCCTGAGACCCTGAGACATAGAGACCCAGATGCCCTGAGACCCTGAGACCCTGAGAAACAGAGACCCAGAGACCCTGAGACCCTGAGACTCAGAGACCCAGAGGCCCTGAGACCCTGAGACCCTGAGACACGGAGACTCAGAGACACAGAGACCCAGAGGCCCTGAGACACTGAGACCCTGAGACCCAGAGTCCCTGAGGCCGTGAGACCTTGAGACACAGTGACCAAGAGGCCTTGAGGGACTGAGACCCTGAGACCCTGAGACACTGAGGCCCTGAATCCCAGAGGCCCTGAGACCCTGAGACAATGAGGCACAGAGACCCAGAGGCGCTGAGACCCTGAGACACAGGGACCCAGAGGCCCTGAGACCCTGAGACACAGAGACCCTGAGACCCTGAGACATTGAGAAATTGAGACCCAGAAACCCAGAGGCCCTGAGACACTGAGACACTGAGACTCAGTGACACAGAGACCCAGAGGCCCTGAGACCCTGAGACACTGAGACCCTGAGACACAGAGGCCCAGAGGCCCTGAGACCCTGAGTCACTCAGACCCTGAGACCGAGAGGCCCTGAGACCCTGAGACCCTGAGACACTGAGACATTGATACTCAGAAACCCAGAGATCCAGAGGCCCTGAGACCCTGAGACGCTGAGACACTGAGACACTGAGACCCTGAGACCCAGAGGCCCTGAGACCCCGAGACCCTGAGACACAGAGACCCAGATGCCCTGAGACCCTGAGACCCAGAGACCCAGAGGCCCTGAGACCCTGAGACACAGAGACCCAGAGACCCAGAGACCTATAGGCCTGAGACACAGAGACCCAGAGGCCCTGAGACCCTGAGACCCTGAGACACTGAGACTCAGAGACCCAGAGACTCTGAGAACCAGAGATCCAGAGACCCAGAGACCCTGAAACCCTGAGACACTGAGACCCTGAGACCCTGAGTCACTGAGACCCTGAGACACTGAGACCCTGAGACACTGAGACCCTAACACACTGAGACGTTGAGGCACTGAGACACTGAGACCCTGAGACACTGAGACCCTGAGACCCTGAGACACTGAGACCCTGAGACACTGAGACCCTGAGACCCTGAGACACTGAGACCCTGAGACACTGAGACACTGAGACACTGCGACACTGAGACACAAGGCACTGAGACACTGAGACACTAAGACCCTGAGGCTCTGAGACATTCAGTCCCTGAGACCCTGAGATACAAAGCACTGAGACCCAGAGACTCTGAGACTCTGAGACACGGAGACCCTGAGACCCAGAACCGCAGAGACCCTGAGACAGTGTGACACTGAGACCCTGAGACTCAGAGATCCGGACACCCAGTTTCCCAGAGACCCTGAGAAATTGAGACCCTGAAACACCGAGACACTGAGACACTGAGACCCAGAGGCCCTGAGAACCTGAGACCCGGAGGCACTGAGACCCTGACACCGAGATGCCCTGAGACCCTGAGAGACAGTGACCCAGAGGCCCTGAGACAGTGAGACACCGAGACCCAGAGGCCCTGAGACCCTGAGACCCTGAGACACTGAGACACTGAGACCCTGAGACACTGAGACCCTGAGACCCTGAGACACTTAGACCCTGAGACACTGAGACACTGAGACCCTGAGACACTGAGACCCTGAGACACTGAGACACTGCGACCCTGAGACACAAGGCACTGAGACATTGAGACACTGAGACCCTGAGACACTAAGACCCTGAGGCCCTGAGACATTCAGTCCCTGAGACCCTGAGATACAAAGCACTGAGACCCAGAGTCTCTGAGACTCTGAGACACGGAGACCCTGAGACCCAGAACCGCAGAGACCCTGAGACATTGTGACACTGAGACCCTGAGACTCAGAGACCCGGACACCCAGTTTCCCAGAGACCCTGAGAAATTGAGACCCTGAAACACCGAGACCCTGAGACACTGAGACACTGAGACCCAGAGGCCCTGAGAACCTGAGACCCGGAGGCACTGAGACCCTGACACCGAGATGCCCTGAGACCCTGAGAGACAGTGACCCAGAGGCCCTGAGACAGTGAGACACAGAGACCCAGAGGCCCTGAGACCCTGAGACCCTGAGGCACTGAGACCCAGAGGCCCTGAGACCCTGAAGCCCTGAGACCCTGAGACATAGAGACCCAGAGGCCCTGAGACCCTGAGACCCTGAGACACAGAGACCCAGAGGCCCTGAGACCCTGAGACCCTGAGACCCAGAGACCCAGAGGCCCAGAGGCATTGAGACCCTGAGACACTGAGACTCAGAGACCCAGAGGCCCTGAGACCCTGAGTCACTGAGACCCTGAGACCGAGAGGCCCTGAGACCCTGAGACCCTGAGACACTGAGACCCAGAGGCCCTGAGACCCTGAGACACAGAGACCCAGAGACCCAGAGGCCCTGAGACACAGAGACCCAGAGACCCAGAGACCCTGAGACCTTGAGACACTGAGACTCAGAGACCCAGAGACTCTGAGAACCAGAGATCCAGAGACCCAGAGACCCTGAAACCCTGAGACACTGAGACCCTGAGACCCTGAGTCACTGAGACCCTGAGACACTGAGACCCTGAGACACTGAGACCCTGAGACACTGAGACACTGAGACCCTGAGACACTGAGACCCTGAGACCCTGAGACACTGAGACCCTGAGACCCTGAGACACTGAGACCCTGAGACACTGAGACACTGCGACACTGAGACACAAGGCACTGAGACATTGAGACACTGAGACCCTGAGACACTAAGACCCTGAGGCCCTGAGACATTCAGTCCCTGAGACCCTGAGATACAAAGCACTGAGACCCAGAGACTCTGAGACTCTGAGACACGGAGACCCTGAGACCCAGAACCGCAGAGACCCTGAGACAGTGTGACACTGAGACCCTGAGACTCAGAGACCCGGACACCCAGTTTCCCAGGGACCCTGAGAAATTGAGACCCTGAAACACTGAGACCCTGAGACACTGAGACACTGAGACCCAGAGGCCCTGAGAACCTGAGACCCGGAGGCACTGAGACCCTGACACCGAGATGCCCTGAGACCCTGAGAGACAGTGACCCAGAGGCCCTGAGACAGTGAGACACAGAGACCCAGAGGCCCTGAGACCCTGAGACCCTGAGACACTGAGACCCAGAGGCCCTGAGACCCTGAAGCCCTGAGACCCTGAGACATAGAGACCCAGAGGCCCTGAGACCCTGAGACGCTGAGACACTGAGACACTGAGACCCTGAGACCCAGAGGCCCTGAGACCCTGAGACCCTGAGACACAGAGACCCAGAGGCCCTGAGACCCTGAGACCCAGAGACCCAGAGACCCAGAGACCTATAGGCCTGAGACACAGAGACCCAGAGGCCCTGAGACCCTGAGACCCTGAGACACTGAGGCTCAGAGACCCAGAGACTCTGAGAACCAGAGATCCAGAGACCCAGAGACCCTGAAACCCTGAGACACTGAGACCCTGAGACCCTGAGTCACTGAGACCCTGAGACACTGAGACCCTGAGACACTGAGACCCTAAGACACTGAGACCCTGAGACACTGAGACACTGAGACCCTGAGACACTGAGACCCTGAGACCCTGAGACACTGAGACCCTGAGACACTGAGACACTGAGACCCTGAGACACTGAGACACTGAGACCCTGAGACACTGAGACCCTGAGACACTGAGACACTGCGACACTGAGACACAAGGCACTGAGACATTGAGACACTGAGACCCTGAGACACTAAGACCCTAAGGCCCTGAGACATTCAGTCCCTGAGACCCTGAGATACAAAGCACTGAGACCCAGAGAATCTGAGACTCTGAGACACGGAGACCCTGAGACCCAGAACCGCAGAGACCCTGAGACAGTGTGACACTGAGACCCTGAGACTCAGAGACCCGGACACCCAGTTTCCCAGAGACCCTGAGAAATTGAGACCCTGAAACACCGAGACCCTGAGACACTGAGACACTGAGACCCAGAGGCCCTGAGAACCTGAGACCTGGAGGCACTGAGACCCTGACACCGAGATGCCCTGAGACCCTGAGAGACACTGACCCAGAGGCCCTGGGACAGTGAGACACAGAGACCCAGAGGCCCTGAGACCCTGAGACTCAGAGACCCAGAGGCCCAGAGGCCCTGAGACCCTGAGACACTGAGACACTGAGACTCAGAGACACAGAGACCCAGAGGCCCTGAGACCCTGAAGCCCTGAGACACAGAGACCCAGAGGCCCTGAGACCCTGAGACCCAGAGACCCAGAGGCCCAGAGGCCCTGAGACCCTGAGACACTGAGACACTGAGACTCAGAGACACAGAGACCCAGAGGCCCTGAGACACTGAGACCCTGAGACCCAGAGTCCCTGAGGCCGTGAGACCCTGAGACACAGTGACCCAGAGGCCTTGAGGGACTGAGACCCTGAGACCCTGAGACACTGAGACCCTGAATCCCAGAGGCCCTGAGCCAGTGAGACACAGAGACCCAGAGGCCCAGAGGCCCTGAGACCCAGAGACCCTGAGACATAGAGACCCAGATGCCCTGAGACCCTGAGACCCTGAGACACAGAGACCCAGAGGCCCAGAGGCCCTGAGACCCAGAGACCCTGAGACATAGAGACCCAGATGCCCTGAGACCCTGAGACCCTGAGACCCTGAGACACAGAGACCCAGAGGCCCTGAGAACCTGAGAACCTGAGGCACTGAGACCCTGAGACCGAGAGGCCCTGAGCCAGTGAGACACAGAGACCCAGAGGCCCTGAGGCCCTGAGACCCTGAGACACAGAGACCCTGAGACCCTGAGACACTGAGAAATTGAGACACAGAGACCCAGACGCCCTGAGACCCTGAGACACTGAGACTCAGAGACACAGAGACCCAGAGGCCCTGAGACACTGAGACTTGAGACCCTGAGACACAGAGACCCTGAGACCCAGAGGAACTGAGACCCTGAGACACTGAGACATTGAGACTCAGAGACCCAGAGATCGGGTGGCCCTGAGACCCTGAGACACTGAGACACTGAGACCCTGAGACCCAGAGGCCCTGAGCCAGTGAGACACAGAGACCCAGAGGCCCTGAGGCCCTGAGACCCTGAGACACAGAGACCCAGAGGCCCTGAGACCCTGAAGCCCTGAGACCCTGAGACATAGAGACCCAGAGGCCCTGAGACCCTGAGACCCAGAGACACAGAGACCCAGAGACCCTGAGACCCTGAGACCCAGAGACCCAGAGACCCAGAGGCCCTGAGACCCTGAGTCACTGAGACCCTGAGACCGAGAGGGCCTGAGACCCTGAGACCCTGAGACACTGAGACATTGATACTCAGAAACCCAGAGATCCAGAGGCCCTGAGACCCTGAGACGCTGAGACACTGAGACACTGAGACCCTGAGACCCAGAGGCCCCGAGACCCTGAGACCCTGAGACACAGAGACCCAGAGGCCCTGAGACCCTGAGACCCAGAGACCCAGAGACCCAGAGACCTATAGGCCTGAGACACAGAGACCCAGAGGCCCTGAGACCCTGAGACCCTGAGACCCTGAGGCTCAGAGACCCAGAGACTCTGAGAACCAGAGATCCCGAGACCCAGAGACCCTGAAACCCTGAGACACTGAGACCCTGAGACCCTGAGTCACTGAGACCCTGAGACACTGAGACCCTGAGACACTGAGACCCTAAGACACTGAGACCCTGAGACACTGAGACACTGAGACCCTGAGACACTGAGACCCTGAGACACTGAGACACTGAGACACTGAGACACTGAGAC
Organism: Carcharhinus amblyrhynchos; assembly: GCF_965287045.1. Classification (NCBI taxonomy): domain Eukaryota; kingdom Metazoa; phylum Chordata; class Chondrichthyes; order Carcharhiniformes; family Carcharhinidae; genus Carcharhinus; species Carcharhinus amblyrhynchos. The sequence goes on from NW_027649971.1 coordinate 256,677, forward strand.
ACTGAGACCCTGAGACACTGAGACACTGCGACCCTGAGACACAAGGCACTGAGACATTGAGACACTGAGACCCTGAGGCCCTGAGACATTCAGTCCCTGAGACCCTGAGATACAAAGCACTGAGACCCAGAGACTCTGAGACTCTGAGACATGGAGACCCTGAGACCCAGAACCGCAGAGACCCTGAGACAGTGTGACACTGAGACCCTGAGACTCAGAGACCCGGACACCCAGTTTCCCAGAGACCCTGAGAAATTGAGACCCTGAAACACCGAGACCCTGAGACACTGAGACACTGAGACCCAGAGGCCCTGAGAACCTGAGACCCGGAGGCACTGAGACCCTGACACCGAGATGCCCTGAGACCCTGAGAGACAGTGACCCAGAGGCCCTGAGACAGTGAGACACAGAGACCCAGAGGCCCTGAGACCCTGAGACACTGAGACCCAGAGGCCCTGAGACCCTGACGCCCTGAGACCCTGAGACATAGAGACCCAGAGGCCCTGAGACCCTGAGACCCTGAGACATAGAGACCCAGAGGCCCTGAGACCCTGAGAGCCTGAGACCCAGAGACCCAGAGGCCCAGAGGCCCTGAGACCCTGAGACACTGAGACTCAGAGACCCAGAGGCCCTGAGACTCTGAGACACTGGGACACTGACACTCAGAGACACAGAGACCCAGAGGCCCTGAGACACTGAGACCCTGGGACCCAGAGTCCCTGAGGCCGTGAGACCCTGAGACACAGTGACCCAGAGGCCTTGAGGGACTGAGACCCTGAGACCCTGAGACACTGAGACACTGAATCCCAGAGGCCCTGAGCCAGTGAGACACAGAGACCCAGAGGCCCAGAGGCCCTGAGACCCAGAGACCCTGAGACATAGAGACCCAGATGCCCTGAGACCCTGAGACACTGAGACCCAGAGGCCCTGAGAACCTGAGACCCTGAGGCACTGAGACCCTGAGACCGAGAGGCCCTGAGACCCTGAGACACTGAGAAATTGAGACACAGAGACCCAGACGCCCTGAGACCCTGAGACACTGAGACTCAGAGACACAGAGACCCAGAGGCCCTGAGACACTGAGACTTGAGACCCTGAGACACAGAGACCCTGAGACCCAGAGGAACTGAGACCCTGAGACACTGAGACATTGAGACTCAGAGACCCAGAGATCGGGTGGCCCTGAGACCCTGAGACACTGAGACACTGAGACCCTGAGACCCAGAGGCCCTGAGCCAGTGAGACACAGAGACCCAGAGGCCCTGAGGCCCTGAGACCCTGAGACACAGAGACCCTGAGACCGTGAGACCCTGAGACACTGAGACACTGAGACCCTGAGACCCTGAGACACAGAGACCCAGAGGCCCTGAGACACTGAGACCCTGAGACCCTGAGACACAGAGACCCAGAGGCCCTGAGACCCTGAGACCCAGTGACCCAGAGACCCAGAGGCCCTGAGACCCTGAGACACAGAGACCCAGAGACCCTGAGACCCTGAGACCTATAGGCCCTGAGACCCTGAGACCCTGAGGCACTGAGACCCTGTGACCGAGAGGCCCTGAGACCCTGAGAGACAGTTACCCAGAGGCCCTGAGACAGTGAGACACAGAGACCCAGAGGCCCTGAGACCCTGAGACACTGAGACACTGAGACCCAGAGGCCCTGAGACCCTGAGACACAGAGAAACTGAGACACAGAGACCCAGAGACCCAGACGCTCTGAGACACTGAGACCCTGAGACCCAGAGTCCCTGAGGCCGTGAGACCTGAGACACTGAGACCCAGAGGCCCTGAGACCCTGAGACACTGAGACCCAGAGGCCCTGAGACCCTGAGACACAGAGACCCTGAGACCGAGAGGCCCTGAGACCCTGAGAGACAGTGACCCAGAGGCCCTGAGCCAGTGAGACACAAAGACCCAGAGACCCTGAGACCCTGAGACACAGGGACCCAGAGGCCCTGAGACCCTGAGACACAGAGACCCTGAGACCGAGAGGCCCTGAGACCCTGAGAGACAGTGACCCAGAGGCCCTGAGCCAGTGAGACACAGAGACACAGAGACCCAGAGTCCCTGAGACCCTGAGACAATGAGACACAGAGACCCAGAGGCCCTGAGACCCAGAGACCCTGAGACCCTGAGAGCCTGAGGCATTGAGATCTGGAGACACAGAGACCCTGAGACCCTGAGACACCGAGACACTGAAACCCAGAGACCCTGAGACACCGAGACACAGACCCTGAGACCCAGAGAGCCGGATACCCAGAGACCCAGAGACCCTCAGAAACTGAGACCCTCAGATATTGAGACACAGAGACTCTGAGACACCAAGACACTGAGCCCCTGAGACACTGAGACCCTTACTCACTGAGACCCTGAAACACAGGAACACTGAGACCCTGAGGCCCTGAGACACTGAGACATTGACACATTGAGGCACCGAGACCCTGAGTCACTGAGACACTGAGAAGCTGAGAGACTGAGACCCTGAGACACTGAAACCCTGAAACACAGAGACACTGAGACCCTGAGACACTGAGACACTGAGATAACCAGACACTGAGACCTTGAGACACTGAGATCCTGACACCCTGAGACCCAGAGACACTGAGACCCTGAGACGCAGAGGGACAGAGAAACTGAGACACTGAGACACAGAGACCCAGACACCCAGAGACTCTGAGACCCCGAGACCCCGAGACCCTGAGACCCCGAGACCCCGAGACCCAGAGACCCAGGGACCCTGATTCCTGCGACACTGAGACCCGGAGACCTTGAGACACTAAACACTGAGACACTGAGACATTGAATCCCTGAGACCCAGACACCCAGAGTCCCAGAGACCCAGATAACCATGGACTCTGAGACCCTGAGGCACTGAGACCCTGAGACACAGAGACCCTCAAACCCAGAGACCCAGAGACACACAGGCCCTGAGACCCTGAGACACTGAGAGCCAGAGACCCTGAGACACTGGGACATTGAGACCCGGATACCCTGAGACACTGACACCCTGAGACACTGAGACCCTGAGACACTGAGGCCCAGAGGCCCAGAGACCCTGAGACCAAGAGACCCAGAGACCCTGAGACACTGAGACCCTGAAATACTGAGATACTGAGACCCTGAGATCCTGAGACACAGAGACCGAGAGACACAGAGACACTGAGGCCCTGAGACACTGAGACGCAGAGACCCTGAGACACTGAGACACTGGGACCCAGGGTCCCTGAAACCCTGAGACCCTGAGACACAGAGACACTGAAACCCTGTGACCCTGAGACAGTGAGACCCTGAGACTCAGAGACACGGGCACCCTCAGACACAGAGACCAGGAGTCGCAGAGACCCAGACCCTGAGACACTGACACACTGAGACACTGAGACACTGAAACCATGAAACCCTGAAACCCTGAGACCCAGAGACCCAGAGGCCCTGAGACCCTGAGACCTAGAGGCCCTGAGACCCAGAGACACTGAGAACCAGAGACACTGAGACCCAGAGACACTGAAACCCTGTGACCCTGAGACAGTGAGACCCTGAGACTCAGACACACGGGCACCCTGAGACACAGAGACCAGGAGTCCCAGAGACCCAGACCCTGAGACACTGAGACACTGAGACACTGAAACCCTGAAACCCTGAGACCCAGAGACCCAGAGGCCCTGAGACCCTGAGACCTAGACGCCCTGAGACCCAGAGACACAGAGACCCAGAGACCCTGAGACCTAGAGGCCCTGAGACCCAGAGACACTGAGACCCAGAGACACTGAAACCCTGTGACCCTGAGACAGTGAGAACCTGAGACTCAGACACACGGGCACCCTGAGACACAGAGACCAGGAGTCCCAGATACCCAGACCCTGAGACACTGAGACACTGAGACACTGAAACCCTGAAACCCTGAGACCCAGAGACCCAGAGGCCCTGAGTCCCTGAGACACTGAGATCCTGAGACCCAGAGGCCCTGAGACCCTGAGACTCTGAGACCCTGAGACACTAAGCACTGAGGAACAGGGACCCTGAGACCCTGAGACACGAAGACACTGAGATCCAGAGACCCAGAAACCCAAAGGCCATGAGACCCAGGGACCCTGAGACACTGAGATACAGTGACCCTGACACCCTGAGGCCCTGTGGCCCTGAGACCCAGAGACCCTTAGACGCAGAGACCAAGAGACCCAGAAACCCAGAGACACTGAGACCCTGAGAGACTGAAACACTGAGTCCCAGAGACCCTGAGACCCAGACCCGGAGGAACTGACACACTGACACTCTGAGACTCTGAGACACTGAGACACTGAGACCCAGAGACCCAGAGGCCCTGAGACTCTGAGACACTGAGACCCTGAGACACTGAGACACTGAGACCCTGAGACACTGAGACCCTGAGACACTGAGACACTGAGACCCTGAGACACTGAGACACTGAGACCCTGAGACACTGAGACACTGAGACCCTGAGACACTGAGACCCTGAGACACTGAGACACTGAGACCCTGAGACCCTGAGACACTGAGACCCTGAGACATTCAGTCCCTGAGACCCTGAGATACAAAGCACTGAGACCCAGAGACTCTGAGACTCTGAGACACTGAGACACTGAGACCCAGAACCCCAGAGACCCTGAGACAGTGTGACACTGAGACCCTGAGACTCAGAGACCCGGACACCCAGTTTCCCAGAGACCCTGAGAAATTGAGACCCTGAAACACCGAGACCCTGAGACACTGAGAGACTGAGACTCAGAGACACAGAGACCCAGAGGCCCTGAGACACTGAGACCCAGAGTCCCTGAGGCCGTGAGACCCTGAGACACAGAGACCCAGAGGCCTTGAGGGACTGAGACCCTGAGACCCTGAGACACTGAGACCCTGAATCCCAGAGGCCCTGAGACCCTGAGACAATGAGACACAGAGACCCAGAGACTCTGAGAACCAGAGATCCAGAGACCCTGAAACCTGAGACACTGAGACTCTGAGACACTGAGCCACTGAGACCCTGAAAAACTGAAACACTGAGACACTGAGACACTGAAGCACAGAGACCCTGAGACACTGAGAAGCTGAGACCCTGAGACACTGAGACACAGAGACCCTGAGACCCAGAAACCCTGAAACACTGAGACCCTGAGACCCTGAGACACTGAGACACAGAGACACAGAGAAACTGAGACCTAGAGACCCAGGGGCCCTAAGAAGCAGAGACCCTGAGACCAAGACAACCTGAGAACCTGAGGCACTGATACCCTGCGACAATGAGACCCTGAGACATTGAGACACTGCAACCCTGAAAACCTGAGACCCTGAGACCCAGAGACCCAGTGACTCTTAGACCCTGAGACACTGAGAAACTGATACCCAGAGACCCTGAGACCCTGAGACCCTGATACCCTGAAACGCCGAGACACTGAGACAGTGAGACACTGAGACCCTGAGACACTGAGACCCTGAGACAGTGAGACACTGAGACCCTGAGACCCTGAGACACTGAGACCCTGAGACACTGAGACACTGATACACGGAGACATGGAGACACTGAGGCCCTGAGAGCCTGAGACCCTGAGACACTGAGACACTGATACCCAGAGACTCTGAGACCCTGAGACCCTGATACCCTGAAACACAGAGACACTGAGACAGTGAGACACTGAGACTCTGAGACACGGAGACATGGAGACACTGAGGCCCTGAGACACTGGGACCCTGAGACACAGAGGCACTGAGGCCCTGAGACACTGGGACCCTCAGACACTGAGACTCTGAGTCCCTGAGACTCTGAGACACTGAGAAACTGAGACCCAGAGACCCTGAGAAGCTGAGACCCTGAGACCAAGAGACACTGAGACAATGTAACCGTGAGACCCTGAGACACTGAGACACTGATATCCTGAGACACAGAGACCCTAAGAAAATGAGACACTGAGAACCTGAGACAATGACACACTGAGACCCTCCGACCCAGGGAACCAGAGACCTTGAGACACTGAGACACTGAGACCCTGTGACACTGAGAGATTGTGACCATGAGCCCCTGAGACCCAGAGACACTGAGACCTTGAGAGACTGAGACCCTGAGACACTGAGACACTGAGGCACAGAGACCCTGAGACCCAAAGGACCAGAGACGCAGAGACCCTGAGACCCGGAGACCCTGAGACACAGGGACACCGGGACACTGGGACAGAGACATTGAGGCACAGAGATGTTGCGACCCTGAAACCCTGAGAGCCTGAGACACTGAGACCCAGAGACCCAGAGTCCCTGAGAGCCATAGACCCAGAGACCCTGAGGCACTGAGACCCAGAGTCACTGAGACCCAGACACGCAGTGACCCAGAGACCCTGAGACCCTGAGACACTGAGACACAGAGACCCTGAAACCATGACAAACTGAGACCCTGAGACTCAGAGACCCAGTGACACTGAGACCCTGAGACACTGAGATACTGAGACCCTGAAACCATGACAAACTGAGACCCAGAGACTCTGAGACACTGAGACCCTGAGACACTGAGATACTGAGGCCCTGAGACACTGAGACCTTGAGGCACTGAGACCCTGAGACCCTGAGACACTGAGACCCTGAGACACTGAGACGCTGAGAGCTGAGACTCTGAGACCCTGATTCCCTGAGTCCCAGAGGCCTAGAGAGACGGAGACCCTGAGACACTGTGACCCTGAGACACTGAGACCCTGAGACCCTGAGACACAGATACACAGAGACCCTGAGACACTGAGGTCCTGAGAAACTGAGATCCTCAGACACTGAGGTCCTGAGAAACTGAGACCCTGAGGCAGTGAGACACTGAGATCCTGAGACACTGAGACACTGCAACACTGAGACCCTGAGACCCCGAGACCCTGAGACACTGGGACCCTGAGACCCAGAGACCCTGAGACACTGATCCACAGAGACGCAGAGACCCTCAGGCACTGAGACACTGAGCCCTGAGACACAGAGACACTGAGCCCTGAGACACTGAGACACTGAGGCACTGAGGCCCTGAGCCCCTGAGACACTGAGGCCCTGACCCCGTGAGACACTGAGACCCAGAGACCCCGAGACACAGCGACACAGAGACCCTGAGACCCTCAGACACTGAGACACTGAGACCCTGGGACCCAGGGAACCAGAGACCCTGAGACACTGAGACCCTGAGACACTGAGACACTGTGACACTGAGACCCAGTTACCCAGAGACACAGAGACTCTGAAACACAGAGACAGTGAGATCAACAGACCAAGAGACCCAGAGAACCAGACATCCAGAGACCATGAGACCCTGAGACACTAAGACCCACGCACGCAGTGACCCAGAGATCCTGAGACTCTGAGGCACTGAGACCCTGAGACACAGTGACTCAGACACCATGAGGAACTGAGACCCAGAGACCCAGAGAAACAGAGACCCTGAGACACAGAGACAGTGAGACCCACAGACGAAGAGACCCAGGGAACCAGAGATCCAGAGACCCTGAGACACTGAGACCCTGAGACACTGAGACACTGCGACACTGAGACACTGAGACCCTGAGACACTGAGACACAGAGACACTTAGCCCGGAGACACAGAGACACTGAGACACAGAGGCACTGAGTCCCTGAGCCCCTGAGACACTGAAACTCTGAGTCCCTGACACTCTAAGACACTGAGAAACTGAGACCCTGAGACACTGAGACCCTGAGGCACTGACACAATGTGACCATGAGACCAAGAGACACTGAGACCCTGAGAAAACTGATACACTGAGACCCAGAAACCCTGAAAACGAGAGATCCAGAGACCCTGAGACCCAAAGGCCCTGAGACCCTGAGACACAGAGACCCAGAGGCCCTGAGACCCAGAGGACCTGAGACCCTGAGACCCAGAGGCCCTGAGACCCTGAGAGACAGTGACCCAGAGGCCCTGAGACAGTGAGACACAGAGACCCAGAGACCATGACACCCAGACCCTGAGACACTGAGAAATTGAGACCCAGACGCCCTGAGACCCTGAGACACTGAGACACTGAGACTCAGAGACACGGAGACCCAGAGGCCTTGAGATCCTAAGACACTGAGATCCAGAGGCCCTGAGACACTGAGACCCTGAGACACTGAGACCCAGAGGCCCTGAGACCCTGAGACACTGAGACCCTGAGACACAGAGACCCAGAGGCCCTGAGACACTGAGACCCTGAGACTCTGAGGCCCTGAGACCCTGAGACCCTGAGACACAGAGACCCTGAGGCCCAGAGGCCCTGAGACCCTGAGACACTGAGACATTGAGACTCAGAGACCCAGAGATCCAGAGGCCCTGAGACCCTGAGACCCTGTGACACAGAGACCCTGAGACACTGAGACACTGAGACCCTGAGACACAGAGGCACTGAGGCCCTGAGCCCCTGAGACACTGAGAAACTGAGACCCAGAGACCCTGAGAAGCTGAGACCCTGAGACCAAGAGACACTGAGACAATGTAACCGTGAGACCCTGAGACACTGAGACACTGAGATCCTGAGACCCAGAGACCCTAAGAAAATGAGACACTGAGAACCTGAGACAATGACACACTGAGACCCTCCAACCCAGGGAACCAGAGACCTTGAGACACTGAGACCCTTAGACACTGAGACACTGAGACCCTGAGACACTGAGAGACTGTGACCATGAGCCCCTGAGATCCAGAGACACTGAGACCTTGAGAGACTGAGACCCTGAGACACTTGGGAACAGAGACCCTGAGACCCAAAGGACCAGGGACGCAGAGATCCTGAGACCCGGAGACCCTGAGACACAGAGACACCGAGACACTGGGACAGAGACATTTATGCACAGAGACGTTGCGACCCTGAAACCCTGAGACCCTGAGACACTGAGACCCAGAGACCCTGAGTCCCTGAGTGCCATAGACCCAGAGACCCTGAGGCACTGAGACCCAGAGTCACTGAGACCCAGACACGCAATGACCCAGAGACCCTGAGACCCTGAGACACTGAGACCCTGAAAACATGACAAACTGAGACCCAGAGACCCTGAGACACTGAGACCGTGCGACACTGAGACACTGAGACCCTGAGACCCAGAGACCCAGTGACACTGAGACCCTGAGACACTGAGATACTTGAGACCCTGAGACACTGAGACATTGAGACACTGAGACCCTGAGACCCTGAGACACTGAGACCCTGAGACACTGAGACACTGAGACACTGAGACCCTGAGACACTGAGACCCTGAGACACTGTGACCCTGAGACCCTGAGACACTGTGACCCTGAGACACTGTGACCCTGAGACACTGAGACCCTGAGACCCTGAGGCCCTGAGAAACTGAGATCCTGAGGCAGTGAGACACAGAGATCCTGAGACACTGAGACACTGAGACCCTCAGACCCTGAGACACTGGGAACCTGAGACCCAGAGACCCTGAGACACTGAGCCACAGAGACGCAGAGACCCTCAGGCACTGAGACACTGAGCCCTGAGACACAGAGACACTGAGCCCTGAGACACTGAGGCACTGAGACACTGAGACACTGAGGCCCTGAGCCCCTGAGACACTGAGGCCCTGAGCCCCTGAGACACTGGGACACTGAGACCCAGAGACCCTGAGACACAGCGACACAGAGACCCTGAGACCCTCAGACACTGAGACACTGAGACCCTGGGACCCAGGGAACCAGAGACGCCGAGACACTGAGACCCTGAGACACTGAGACACTGTGACACTGAGACCCAGTTACCCAGAGACACAGAGGCTCTGAGACACAGAGACAGTGAGGTCAACAGACCAAGAGACCCAGAGAACCAGACATCCAGAGACCATGAGACCCTGAGACACCATGACCCAGGCACGCAGTGACCCAGAGATCCTGAGATCCTGAGACTCTGAGACACTGAGACCCTGAGACACAGAGACCCAGACATCCTGAGGAACTGAGACCCAGAGACCCAGAGAAACAGAGACCCTGAGACACAGAGACAGTGAGACCCACAGACCAAGAGACCCAGAGAACCAGAGATCCAGAGACCCTGAGACACTGAGACCCTGAGACATTGAGACACTGCGACACTGAGACATGGAGACCCTGAGACCCACAGACCCTGCGACACTGAGAAACTGAGCCCCTGAGACACTGAGACACAGAGACACTGAGCCCGGAGACACAGAGACACTGAGACACAGAGGCACTGTGGCCCTGAGCCCCTGAGACACTGAAACTCTGAGTCCCTGACACTCTGAGACACTGAGAAACTGAGACCCTGATACAGTGAGACACTGAAACCCTGAAACCCAGAGGCCCTGAGGCCCTGAGAACCAGAGACACAGAGACCCAGAGGCCCTGAGTCGCTGAGACCCTGAGGCACTGAGACATTGAGATATTGAGACCCAGAGGCACAGAGACCCTGAGACACAGAGACCCTGAGACCCAGAGGCCCTGAGACCCTGAGACACAGTGACCCAGAGTCCCTGAGACCCTGAGACACTGAGACGCAGAGGCCCTGAGACCCTGAGACACTGACACCCAAAGGCCCTGAGACCCTGAGACACTGAGACACTGACACCCAGAGGCCCTGAGACCCTGGAACCCTGAGACACTGAGACATTGAGACTCAGAGACCCAGAGACCCATAGGCCCTGAGACCCTGAGACCCTGAAACATTGAGACTCAGAGACCCAGCGACCCAAAGGCCATGTCACCCTGAGACCCTGAGACATTGAGACTCAGAGACCCAGAGACATAGAGGCCCTGAGACCCTGAGTCCCTGAGGCACAGAGATCCTGAGACCCTGAGAGACTGAGACCCAGAGGCCCTGAGACCCTGAGACCCTGAGACACAGAGACCCAGAGGCCCTCAGACCCTGAGACACTGAGACACTGAGACCCAGAGACCGAGAGGCCCTGAGACCCAGAGACCCTGAGACCCTGAGACCTAGAGGCCCTGAGACCCTGAGACCCTGAGACCCAGAAGCCATGAGACCCTGAGACACAGTGACCCAAGGGCCCTGAGACCCTGAGACAGTGAGACACAGAGACCCTGAGACCTAGAGGCACTGAGCCCATGAGACCCTGAGGCATTGAGACCAAGAGACCCAGAGGCCCTGAGACCCTAAGACACAGAGGCCCTGAGGCCCTGAGACATTGAGACCCAGAGACCCAGAGGCCCTGAGACCCTGAGAGACTGAGACACTGAGACTCAGAGATCCAGAGACCCAGAGGCCCTGAGACCCTGAGACCCTGAGACACAGAGGCCCTGAGATACAGTGACCCAGAGGCCCTGAGACACTGAGACACTGAGACTCAGAGACACCGATACCCAGAGGCCCTGAGACCCTAAGACACTGAGACCCAGAGGCCCTGAGGCCGTGAGACCGCGAGACCCTGAGACACTGAGACCCTGAGACTAGAGGCCCTGAGACCCTGAGACACAGAGACCCAGAGGCCCTGAGACACAGAGACCCTGAGACCCAGAGGCCCTGAGACATTGAGAAACTGAGACCCTGAGACACTGAGACCCTGAGACACTGTGACCCTGAGACACAGAGACCCAGAGGCCCTGAGGCCCTGAGACACAGAGACCCAGAGACCCTCAGACCGTGAGACCCAGAGGCACTGAGACCCTGAGACACTGAGACCCTGAGACCCAGAGGCCCTGAGAACCTGAGACACAGAGACCCAAAGGCCCTGAGGCCCTGAGACACTGAGACTCAGAGACCCAGAGGCCCTGAGACCCTGAGAGCCTGAGACATTGAGACTCAGAGACCCAGTGATCCAGAGGACCTGAGACCCTGAGACACTGAGACTCAGAGGCACTGAGACCCTGAGACACAGAGACCCAGAGGCCCTGAGACACTGAGACACTCAGACACAGAGGAACTGAGACCCTGAGACACTGAGACACAGTGACCCAGAAGCGCTGATACCCTGAGACACTGAGACGCAGACACCCAGATGCCCTGAGAACCTGGGACCCTGAGACCCTGAGACACTGAGAGACTGAGACATTGAGACTCAGGGACCCAGAGACCCTGAGACCCTGAGACACTGAGACACTGCGACACTGAGACTCAGAGGCCCTGAGACCCTGAGACACTGAGACCCAGAGGTCCTGAGACCCTGAGACCCTGAGACACTGAGACGCTGAGACATTGAGACTCAGGGACCCAAAATCCCTGAGACACTGAGACACTGCGACACTGAGACTCATAGGCCCTGAGACCCTGAGACACTGAGACCCAGAGGTCCTGAGACCCTGAGACACTGAGACCCTGAGACCCAGAGACCCTGAGACCCTGAGACACTGAGACACAGAGACCCAGAGGCCCTGAGACCCTGAGACATTGAGACTCAGAGACCCAGAGACCCAGAGGCCCTGAGACCCTGAGACCCAGAGGCCCTGAGACCCTGAGACACAGAGACCCAGATACCCTGAGACCCTGAGACACAGAGACCCAGATACCCTGAGACCCTGAGATACTGAGACACTGCGACACAGAGAAAAAGATGCCCTGAGACCCTGAGACACTGAGACCCTGAGACCCAGAGGCCCTGAGACCCTGAGACACAGAGTCCCAGAGACCCAGAGGCCCTGAGACCCTGAGACCCTGAGACCCTGAGACACATAGACCCAGCGGCCGTGAGACCCTGAGACACTGGGACTCAGACGCCTTGAGACCCTGAGACATCAGACACTGAGACATTGAGACTCAGAGAC